>NC_142942.1:2730000-2780000 GCF_046866305.1 Octopus bimaculoides | reverse complement strand
TAAAGAAAATAAAAGAATTAGACCAAATCCAGATATACAAATACCTAGGAATCAATAAACAAGATACAGTACAACAATATACAGTACAACAAGTACAAATGAAAGAAAAGTTAATGCATGAATGCCGTTGATGACTTTGATTAATATTTAAAAGAGAGCTCAATGACAAAAACAAGTAAATGGGTATCATTACGCAAGGTGCCTCAATTATTTTACAATTACAATGTCCTTAACTGGTCACTAAATGAGCTAGCCAAACTTGAGCGGAAAACCAGAAAATAATGACGGAATTTAGAATACAGCACCCAACATCTGACAGAAATATATGTACAACGAATTGAAGGTGGTAGAGGCCTTATGCAACTAGAAAACTACTATAAAATAACAACTATAAAATTATAGAAATATCTAACTCAGAACCAAGGAAAACTAATACAAACAGCAACAAAACATGAGAGAATGAAATACAATAAAGAGGCAATAGTACTTGATAGCCATGAAGAAAAAGTGCATTCAACAAAAGATGTAAAGCAATTAAGAATTAGACTAAAACTGGAGATAAAAATAACATGATAAAATGATGGCAAGAAAAGCCCTTACATGGCAAATACTGGGATAAGTTAAAGGGAAACGAAATAAAGTAAAATCTCAACAAAGTTTGAGAAGCTCAAGAATCAGAGCAGAGACTGAAAGATTTTCAATTGCAGCACAAGATCAAAGCGTCCTCACCAGAAACACATAATGAAGAAAAGTATGTGCCAGCAGTATATTTGGTGAAGGGAGTAGAAACAATGAATCATATTGTCTTTGGCTGCCCAGTGCCTGAGTAAGGTGTAACGTATCCGCATACGGGACAGAGTTTGGACCTACATACACTGGAAACTATGCCAACATTATGAAATTACAATAGAAAAAATATATAGTAAGTAACCATACTCAGGGATGGTTAAGTATACAAAAATAGAGAGATCAAAGTTAACAGACCGGATATAGATGTCAGAGATTATGGAGAAAAAACAAATACGTATCAGTCTTAAGAGATGACACTGTTTCTGAATAAGGAACAGGAAAACTTTCAAAATACAAATCTCTGGAAACAGAGGGAAGGAGGATAAAGAAGAAGAATAAGAAGACGAAGAAGAAGAAGAAGAAGAAGAAGAAGAAGAAGAAGAAGAAGAAGAAGAAGAAGAAGAAGAAGAAGAAGAAGGAGGAGAAGGAGGAGGAGGGGGAGGGGAGGAGGGGGAGGGGAGGGGAGGAGGGGGATGGGGAGAAAAAGAAAAAAGAAAAAGAAGAGACAATGAGAAAACAACGACAACGACGAAGGCTACATTCATGATGATGCTGATGATGATGATGACGACTATGATGATTATGAAGAGCATGACGATGATGACAATGGTGATGATGATCGTGCAAAGTAAGGTGAGTACTTTACTTGTGTACTCACATTGATTACATTTTGAAGTTATAGATCAGATGTAAAGAAAGAGAAATTGATTAAGAAATAAGGTACCACGCAACCTACTCATCAGTACTATTCCGTGGAATATAATTTACAAAGGACACTTTCATATTAGAATAACATCATCATTCATTGCTTTCAAGAGCTACGGAACAGCACAACTACACATTATCTCACAAACAACCGTAATTAGGCTTTCATAAATATTTTATTCAGTAGCTTGTATTAATTATAACCAGTATAGCATGGAAAATGATAGCACATGCACGAGCACACACTCACACACACACACACATTCATGCCCACACGCGCGCACACTCATACACACACACGCGCACACACATCTACTCACACACACATAGTGGAATATAATATAAATTTTTAGCGAATTTGTACATCAGAATACACATCAGATGTTTGTATTTCGAGAGTTTCTCGTTTCTTTTAGAGATATCTAGTCATCTATTGGGATTGTTACATCGATTAGAAGGCAATGTCTTTTTTTCATGATCTCTGTCAAGTATATCCAGTCTATTAGCTTTGATTTCTGTTTCTGTGTGTATTGACATATCCCTGGGTGTAGTTGCTTGTCATTTTCTTAGACCTTTTCTGGGACATGCTTATATCACATTCTAGCCAAGATATGTATAAATATAGATCGTAGAAATCCAAACCTAAAGATTTATACGTCAGAATATACGATCCTGAGATGAATAGTAAAATTCACTTCAGTCTGTGTTTTATCTGTTCTGTCACATTGCGATCTATGTTATTATTCTGCTTGTCAAGCTTTGTTTCAGCGTTAAGCTTTTAACATTTTAAACTCTGGAACCAAATAGTAAATGTAAACGAAATGAGTAACATAATAAATCAATGTCAAATGTCATGCATAATTGTTTACCGTAACAGGACAATGTGGTTAAAAGTGTATCAATTTAAGCATCAAAATATAAACGGAAACATTTGTAAAATCGTATATTTCCCCAAAATTGTATATAGTGTATAACAAGAATCTTTGCTTACGTAGGCACATGACCACGGATATTGTGAAAGGGTGTAGTCGACTGTATACCGGCTCCAGTACTTGTACATTTTTTCAGCCACTGAAAGGGGGAATCACTGTGATTTGAACTTAGAATATAACGAGAGAGACCTAATTACCAGGAACTATCTTTTCTTCAATTCTACATATTCAGCCACAATTCACTTATATATCATTTCCACTATAGGCACAAGAAATTGAATATTAGATGAGTGGGGCTAGTCGATTTAATCGGCCCCATGCTCAACTGGTTCTTATTTTATCAACTCCGAAAGAATGAAATGCAAAGTCGACCTTGGTGGAATGTCTGCTCAGAATGTAATGACGGACGAAATGCTGTTAAGTATTTTGTTCGGCGTGCCAACGATTCTGGCAGCTCACCGCCTTATTTCACTTATATAAACAATAATCGCCAAATGATTTATTGCTCACTATATGTTCGCACGTGGGCTTTTGTAGTTGTGCGCCTTTGTCTATATATATATATATGTATGTATATATATATATATATATATATATATATATATATATATATATATATATATATATATATATATATATATATATATATATATATATATATATATATATATATATATATATATATCGTAACATTTCAAATTGCATTTGTCTCTGATGGAACATATTAATTAAATCCATGGATCCTAGACACAGTTATAAGCTTAGGTTCATAAAGATATAATCAATCATGCTAAGTTTCCAAATAATCCTCCAAACCTAAGCTGAATTTTCTACGCACTGTGACGTCTTTAATCAATAAAAAGAAATAATCAACGGAGGACATTGACCCTTTCATGGATATTTAAACAGCATTAACTTCGTTACTAGAAAGAAGAACAATAATGTGTGATGTTCATTTATATACTGTTAAAATTTAGTCATTTCCCTGAAGACGTAATAAAATTCTAAGAGTGCCGGCTGTATATGACAACAACATATACTTGTTCATAAAACGTTTTTCAAAGATTCACTAATGCGACAACCAATTAAACATACATAACCAACATGGCAACACACTACTGAAAGCATTATCATGGCATCATTGATTGACTAGCAAGATATAGCGAAACCAACTGCAAGTCATACCAAATCGTCACATACTGTATAAGCAAATATGCGGTAATCTAGTATTCCAGTCGAGGATAACAGGGTGATCACAGACGGAATGTTTTTGGGTACAAATACGTTTGGACATTGCTAACATAGCACCGCACACTGATATTTCTACCCCGTTAATAATTACTAGAGAAAATACAAATTCTGCTGTGTTCACTTTGCCTTTCATCCTTTCAAGGTCAATAAAATAAGTACCAGCTGAGTTTTGGGCTCGATTTAATCCGCTTGGCCCCACTCCCAAAGGTGCTGACCTTGTGTCAAAGTTTGAAACCAATAATTACAACTGCAAATTCCTTGAATATAAACGGTAGAACTCTTGATAGTTTTTCACTTTAGCGATCGCTAATACATTAACAACATGTATTACAACCCTCCTACCGCTACTAACAAGAATTGTACAACTTCCCATTGAATCCCGTACACATATGTACACGGAGCATCAACCAGAATTCAGCTAATATTTACCGATCTCCATCAAAATGATTACATGTAATATTTTTACTGAATGAATTATCATGCAACTCCTGTTCTTGCCACCATCTTAGTTGCACCACGTGTTAGTGGTGTTTTCATTTATTACAAACTTCACAAATGTCTTTCTTTTAGTTGCTGATTACATTTTCTTTTGTTGGCAGGACATTTCATGTAATTGATGTTACGGAGTAGCAGAAACAGTAGAAATTTAAACTATGTACGATAGAATATTTAAGAAGATCATTTTCTGAGTTCAGGTTCACATTGCCTCATGAACTTTCTACATCAATGACAGCTCAGTAAGTGCCGTCGAATCATTATTAAAGTAGATACTGACACATGTTCACTCTACCGAAATATTACATCATTAAATGGACTAAATCTATGTAAAAAACTGAAGCTTTTTCCTCCTATTTAATGTACTGTTTCCTCATTAAGATTTGTACAGGTTATTGTTTATCTCCAGATCATTCCTTACGTAACGGCTGCCCTTTCATTCAGGTCGTTTCAAATGTGTCAATGTTTGGGGGAGCGTTCTTTTATGGAACCATGCTATGTCTAACAGTGCAGTATCCAATGTGTCTTTGCTTTTTAGAAGGATTCTTGGAATGAAACCAGCCACATAGAAGCTCTATCCTTGGCTCGATTAAATCTGAATTTATTAGTGCTGATCTTAGTAAAGATTTACTTTGACATTTTTCGATAGCCTTCATATTTATTATTGTTGATCTTGTAGTTTCTATTTTTAGTATTATTTTATTGCTTCTACTGTTACTAGCAGTACATTTCGTGTTGGTGCTGATGGCAACGTTGCTGTTTTTTTCCTGTTTTGATTTGTTCTCTCGTGTTGTTACTGTTGTTACTATGGTGGTTGTGTTTAATCCTGATATTTTTCAGTGACTGTTTATTCTTACTGACATTAGATTGTTTACTAGTGTAATTGATATTTTTCGGTATTTCTTGGCGTTATTACCGCTGTTTATAACCATGTTATTGCTGATATCGCTGCTACTATTGTTTTCAGTGATACTGCTAAAGTAGGAACCAATTTGCTGCTGAGCTTTTCGGTGAATATTTAGTTTTTATTATACCTCTTATCTAAGTTAGTCTAATTAAGATATGAAATGTACCATTAATTAATTGATTAATTGACGTTCCAGCTTGAGCGATTCAGCATTGCCTCCTAAGATTAGATTCTTGCAAGCAGTTACGCATCTGCACCCACACCAGAACAAACACAGCCATTTTGACAACAATGCTGCACTCTTTCTCTCTGTCTCTCTTTCTGCCTCCTCTCTCCCTTTTTCTTCCCTCTCTCTCTCTCTCTCTCTCTCTCTCTCTCTCGCTCGCTCTCCTTTCTCTACTCCCCCACAGCATACAATACATCACTGCCTATGATATCTTTAGCATTATCATCACCAACAAGATACCCAAGATACATTAAAATGATTTAGCACTACCAATACATTCGTAACTTTTGCTGCACCATCAACAATACGCATTGTCCTGGTTACTATCACTGAAATCACATTTTCCAAACCAAATAACGCGAAAGACGAGAAACCAAGAATACCAACTGCAACCTCTAGAACACCGATGCATTCAGGCTTTTTATTTCAGTAGGGTGAACATAAAGTCTTCTGGGAAGTACTTTAGAGCCCTCGAGAATATTACAAATCATTCTTTTCCAGCATTATGTGCTGAGGGCTTTATATACAGGCACACGAGAATGCACTAACATACACTCAATCACTGGCCGTGTAGTAAGAAGTTAGCTTCGGAACCACATGGTTCTAGATTCAGTACCACTGCGTGACTCCTTGTGCAAGAGTCTTGCAAGTAAATTTGTTGGAAGGAAACAACAAGAAGCCCGTGGTATGTATATATATATGTGTGTGTGTGTGTATGTGTGTGTGTGTATATATATATATATATATATATATATATATATATATATATACATTCTTTTATCATTTTACTTGTTACAGTCATTTTTTAGTCGAACAAAACGCCCCCATAACTTATTCTTTGTAAGCTTAGTACTTATTCACTCGGTGTCTTTTGCCGTAAGACTAAGTAATGGGGTTAGGGTTGTCAAGCGATGGTGGGGTGACATATTGGGTTGTCCGGAAAGTTCGTGCCGATTTATAGTGGCTTACCATTCGGCTTATTTGCCTTGAAACCACCTCAATTCTGGGAAGAGGGTATTTTCAAGTTAAAAGCAAAATGGTGATGCATTGTGCAACAAAATGGTTCATATTTGGTTGATTAAAAATGTAATGGCATGTATTGGTCGCTCCAAGGTTATAATAGAAGATATTTATCCAAGGTGCCATACAATGGGACTGAGCCCAGAATCGTGTATTTCGGAAGCAAGCTTCAAACCAAGCAGCCATTCCTAGATAGATAGATAGATAGATAGATAGATAGATAGATAGATAGATAGATAGATAGATAGATAGATAGATAGATAGATAGATAGATAGATAGATAGATCAGTTCGTTCTGTTTACCGGCGACATTATAAGGACGACTGCAATCTAGACACGGCTGAAAAATGTAGGCTTACTGAACAACTCTGGCGTTAAACCTCGACTGGTGACACGAGAGAATTACTGTAATACACGTATACTCGTGGAACATAGATCTTTTGAATAGTTGGGGGTTTTTTTTAATATCATAACAAGATGTTTAGTACCGTTTCACTTCCACCTGGTAGACAACAGGCATACTGGGAACGTTCATAGATAAAGGGACGCTTACAAACATACATACAAACACACATAACTACATAGTATGTACATACACACATAGATACATACGAGTGCGTGTGTGGGGGGGGGGGGGGGGGTTGTGTGTGTGTGGGGGGGGGTTGTGTGTGTGTGTGGGGGGGGGGGGTTGTGTGTGTGTGTTGGAATAAGTTATTGTTTTCGAAACGTCAAAGAATTGTTCGTTACACTACTTCTAAAATGATCGTAATATAGATTTTGTTGTTTTCATGAGACATTCGCATGAACGTGTAGACGGTTGGCGGGGTGTGGAAAGCGAGATGGAATTCATCGATCTACAAAGCAATACTATACATGACAAAATGAGCTATATAATATATACAGAAGCGTTTGTCGACACGCGATATAATTGTAATGGGGATCATAGCCATCCTGCTTCCTATCATCATTCTCTTCCTTATCAGATTCATTATTGTCTTCAGTAATGCTACCTATTCAGCCATTGTGTATCACTCCACATCACCAGAATGTCCACTCTTTCCACAAACACTCCGCACTTGTCATGTCGTACTGTAATGGTTTTTAACTTTATGCTTTCGGTTCTCCCATCATTCAATCAACCATTTTTTTTCTACATGGAATTGGTTGCAGTAGCATACGTTAAACGACCTTTTCTCTAAGTGTACTACTATTCAAAATCTAATCATATTTTGCTTCTTTTTAATAAAAGTAACGCAGATAATTTCAAACACATTTATTCACATCGCAAGTATGACATGTAGATCCTATCCAGATAACAGACACCGATATTGGTTTCCGATTTGGCTACAACGCTGGCATGTTGCAGAGGAAGGGATAAGTCGATTACATAGACCTGGTACTTCTAGGGCACTTTCATATACACCAAAAAGGTTGAAAGATTAAGTGGAGTTCGTTAAAATTTGAACTCAAAACATAGATAGAGGACATGCGACTAAGCATCTTGCGTGGAGTGCAAAGTTTGTGTCAGGTGGCTGCTTTGTAGTAGTGGCTTTGTGGTAAGAAACTTGCTTGCAAACCACACGGTTCCGGACTCAGTGCCACTGCGTAGTATCTTGGGCAAGTGTCATCTTCTAATATAGCCTGGAGGTGAGGAACAAAGCTTTGTGATTGAATTTAGCAAACGGAAACTGAAATAAAACAGTTGTGTGTAAGTATATATATATATATATATATATATATATATATATATATATATATATATATATATATATATATATATATATATATATATATATATATATATATATATATATATATATATATATATATACATTATTCAGTTAGAAGTTATGTAAGCTTATTGAAGGGATGGTATATTATTATTATTATTATTATTATTATCATTATTATTATTATTATAATCATTGAGTGAGAGAGCAGTGCATGCCATCAAAATGAAACAGGCGTAAAATATACGAAGCCCATTATACCCATCATGATTACCCGTCTGATAAAGGTACACCAGGCACATGCATAACAACCATATGTGCGTGATATGGTGATCTCATATCAAGATAAACAGTGCATGACCTCGCAGGTGGGGCTCAGTTAGAATTTTCTTGAGGTGGAGTAGCCCATCCCGCTCAAAAGGTCCTTGAATAAGGTTTGTTTAAGAATGTTGAGCAAAACACCCATGTTTCCAAAGGTGAATTATTCAAACCGCAAAGAATTCCTCTCAACACATGGCTATGATGCTCCCCACTACTTCTGCTCATGATCAGAGATGCACATATCGTCAGCAACCAAGGGACATGCTCAACTGGTTAAGGTCAAGCAATTGACAAGCAAATCTGCTGTATCCCATCTTTTATACCAAGTCAAAACAATGTACATGATAACACATGATAACACTTCCAATGAGAAGGCATGGGAGCCACTGCCTGGTACTGCATCCGGGCATTATTATTATTATTATTATTATTATTATTATTATTATTATTATTATTATTATTATTATTATTATTATTATTATTATTATTATCATTATTATTACTATAACAACAACAACATCGAAAAATAACTTAGGAATGAGAACCCATGTGCTTATACAGAACGATATTCAGTACTGAATATATTCTAATTATTTATAATATAATATAGGATAAATTCTTTATTAGATGCAACTGGATAAATTCAAAATCTCTTTCAGGGATATATGATCGTGAACAAAAGTCATCGTTGCTGTGAGGCTACATCGTGGTAGGTTGATTCTTGTTTATTTTTATATATCTTTACCATACGTGTACTGATGAACAAAAGAATATAGGTTACTTCACAGTTTTTTTCTGTATTTGATTGAGAAACCAGTGGTCTACCGTTGAGTTAAATGTTTTTAAGAGATAAATTTTGAAAAGCTGCATTCCCTCTCTTTCGGTAAATATGTTGCTTATTTTTGGTAGTTTTTTTTACTTATTTAGTCCGTCGATAGCGTGAGGCATTAATACACAGTTAATGCCCTTTATATATAATTAAATATATCCATGAAGAAACGATGAATTTTTTTCATTACGAAATTTTTCGTTATTTTTTCATTATGAGGTTTTTTCACGCTGACTACTTGATAAATTCTTATAAAGAATTTATCCTATATATATAAATATAGGTATATTTAAAACATATATACACGTATAAATATGTAAATATATATATCTACATGTATATATATTACATATATATGTACACATGTATATATATATACATGAGATATGCATTGTTGAAGTTTTGTAGTACATTTATTCCAAGAACACATACTTAAATGTTATGTATCTTCTATGAGAAACAGATGTATTTGCACTTTCTCGGGGGGCACTGTCCCATGTTATAAACCCGATTAGGGGGGTTAACTTGTAAGATGGTAAAATGTTTGAAATCGTCTTTACTTAGTACATAGTATTTCTGTTGCTATTTTCACTGAAGCCGGAGGTATTGGGAAATTCATAGTGGGTGTTTGACTCCCTTTCAGCTCCCTAATCGCAATGGAAACTAAATTTTATGTAGCCCATCCTCTTTCTCGTAAAATGTTACATGAGAACACATACTTTGTTTTTTATGTATCTTCTATTCCATTTTGTCCTATAGATATGAGCTTTATTATATAGGTATATATATATATATATATTTATGGGAGAGTTGTGTGTGTGTATGTATGTGCTTGCGTATAAATATATACTTCTCTAAGCAAATCTCTACCAGTTCAAATAAATGAGATAGTTGCCATCTAAATTCCCTTGTTAGAATAAGCTCTTATGGCTTCCTCGATGCATTAACATTTATATAATCCCATGCAAATTCTCTGTGATCTGAAAGGAGATTTTAGCTAGACCCACATTTAATTTAGAAAAGGCACATATCATTTGAGGGCATATATTTGGGTTAATGTAATTTCATAGATGGCATATTTTAATTTTCTTTCTTTTTTAATTTCTTCACTTTGTCTATATATTCAGCCCTCTTTTTCGCGAATTACATTTTCTCTTAAGGTTACATCTATAAAGCCTCTTTCGAAACATATGGTTTATAACAACAATTATTTATAATGTTCAAGAAAATACTGGCAATATTTCAACAAACTCTAATGAGATGTGAGTTGTATATCATACATAATTTCGTTTCATATTTTCGTGCACATGAATAGTAGTGGTGCTCCGTAGGCGACTTACTTATATCGATTAAAAATTTGTCTTTTAATGCGTCATTGTATGCATAAGCATCTCGGCTACGCATTTTCCCCATTGAGGATAAGCTGAATAAGTGCTGAATAGTGTTATTCTGCAAAATACAAGGGTTACTAGAAATGGCTGCAATTTATATTATTGTAATGCACTTTCTCTTTAACGTTAGTGCAATGTCAATGCTGAAACCTCACACGTGTTTAAGACAAAAGCTATACTTAGATTCGACTGAGAATAAATGAAAATAAAACACATGATTTATGATCATGATCATGCATACGTAAAAGTGAGACGCGTTATCTTTACTTAATCAAATCATGATGTATAGTGGCTTGATGTTTTTCTGCTTTACATAATTTTTTCTATATTCCTATATTCATGGTCTACAATTAAGGTGTTTCTTGAATAATGAGAAACAGTTAATTACTTTACTGGTTTCTATTCTATTATTCCATGCCAAAATCCTCAAAAATACAGAATCAAGCTGTCCGTAGATATAAATTAAATAGGAAATGTTCAATATTAAATGTAGAAGTAATAAAGTAAGTGTGTTGACACTTATACACACACACATGCATACACACATTACATATTCAAATGCTTTTGTTTGACTCAGAATAGTAAACGAAGTATTCGCTATCTGGTTTAGAATATATTTTTAGTTAGAATGACTTCTTTTACACCGTTATTTGGGTTTCCTCAACTGCAATCATCAGCCACACCAAATATTAGTCTACAGTCTATGTAAAACCATACTCAAAAGCGAGAAGGTGAAACAAAACAATTCTCACGACGATTGCAATGAGTTGAAGTGTTATCAAGTCACAAGCTTAGATATATATGCATATATACTTATATATATATATATATATATATATATATATATATATATATATATATATATATATATATATATATATATATATATATATATATATATATATATATAGCGTTTGTCAAGTAAAAAGTAAATGTAACTTGTACAATCATCGCAGCAATACCAGGAAATAATTCCTTTCAACGAATATTAAGATCCACTAATGTAAAGAAATAGATGAATGTAATAGTAATAATAGTCGGTTCTACAGTTTGAATTAAATCAAAATTTAATCCCACTCCCAAACCTCTATGTACAGTAACAATGATCAACAAAATATTAATTTTCGCATTGTTTGCAACCATTGACATTTTAAGAAATATACGTCTGTCTAAAGTCATTACATGTACCACAGACCTGTAAAACAATGAATATATGACAATAGTAAATATGAATACGTTGTAATGAAGTTGAGCATGTTTTGAGATGAAATACCACCGAGGTCGACTTTATCTTTCACCCTTTCGAGCTCGATAGAATAAGCAAACACTGAACACGCTGGCCTTGTGCGAAAATTTGAAACAAATATGTAGTCAAAGTATGGCTTCGTCATCTTAGATGACTGCAATCACATTCCTTTATGCATAAAATATCCTTTCTCAATAAAGAGAAACATCATTATTGAGAATCAAACATCATTATATAGAATGAAGCAATCATGTAAAC
The DNA here is from genome assembly GCF_046866305.1 of Octopus bimaculoides. Taxonomy (NCBI): domain Eukaryota; kingdom Metazoa; phylum Mollusca; class Cephalopoda; order Octopoda; family Octopodidae; genus Octopus; species Octopus bimaculoides. The sequence continues at coordinate 2,767,900 of NC_142942.1, read as the reverse complement.
AATTATAAATTTTACAACAGAGTAAACAGCGCCTAATCTGATTGTTAATAAAAATTGTCAGTTTTTTCCAGAACGCATATTCTTGTATAGTCGACGCAGTATAACCGCAAAGAAAATGGTGAAAAATGTGGGGACTGCAAAATGTGACGTGGCAAGTTTGCAACGAAAATAACACGCTTTTTCTATACATTATACACTTCTAGACGTATTCGACAGATGAGGTCTTACATTAATCTCCCCCGCGGCATTTAATATTTTCAAACTCTTCTGCGGGTTAATTCATGCTGAATCAAGTCATCATGAATTTCTACGTGCTCTGTATTTTAGCTTTAAATAACCTGTTGAATAACATTTAATTAACTGACACAAAATTTGCTAAGATACAGCACGAATCTCCCTTAGCGAAATGTTGCAATCCATGTTAGTTTGAAATGAAGAGCAAGAAACGTCAAATTTTTACTTGGATTAAATTGAATAAGAACTATTACAAAAATTTTAATATATTTATTGAGGAATGTCAAACTGCTTCGGAGCTTACTTACAAATAAAAAAGAAAATACTCGAAATAATTTCTTCAGAGTTTATGCCTTCAAGACATCATCCTGGCACAATTTGATATATCTATGAGACTATAACTAAGGATTAATCAAACACGGATGTATTATAAAAATTTCAAGCGTATAATAATCATCAATACTACACTCATATGATTACATGTATACAGACGGAATAGAAGCACGAAAAATACAAAGAGAGTAACAGCCAAATGGATGTCATTCTACACGGTCAAAGGACCTGCTAGAAATAGTTGCCAAATTTCTTAAATAGCAATATATCGTTATCTTACGAAACTACGATACTGGAAGTAGCACAATTTTTCATACCTCTTCTCAGAGTGCTGATCTATGGAGTAACTACAACTACCGCTGCTTATGCTCCTACTACTACTACTACTCCTCCTGCTGCTGCTGCTACTACTACTACTACTACTACTACTACTACTACTACTACTACTACTACTACTACTACTACTACTACTACTCATTGAGCCCTTCCATAACCTTTTGACCTCCTAGATATACCAGCAAAATCTGCCTCAAATCACACTACATATATCTGAAAAGTAAATGTGACACTGTATTCTATGGAAACGGTGGGATTGATCGCAGTACTAATTTTTATTATCATATTCGTGAAGATCCAAAAAGACCGCGAAATAAAATCAGTACCTATTGCAAAATATTCAAAATATTCAAAACCTGCTTAAAAATTTGTTACTCAAACAAAATCAACAGTATCTCTTTGTGTGCTCGACATGTTAAGGATGAGTCAACATATTTAAGGTGGTACACCAGCATGGCCGAAGTCTGAGGGCTGAAACAAGAAAAAGATACTTGCTAAGATATTAAAATACAGCTGTGGTAAAACCATAAGATTACTATTCAAAATTTACTAGGCCATCCGTACTTGACTTTTATCATACCATAGAAACCAATATGAAAAATCTTCTTGGAATGAAAATTGCATGGGAAACTCAACAAAGAAGTATATAATGTTTAGGATAGTGCTTATGACACACATTTACAGATAGGCTGCACCCTAATTTAACAAGCAAGGATTACGAGCTCCTCTTTCATCAATGCGATGCATTTCCTGTCACAGTCACTATGCGTATATCAAACCCCGAGGATTTAGAAACAAATCTGGACTACGTTATTTGAATAATTGTCATTATGCTAATTTTTTCATGGGAACATCCCTTATGTAATGTAAACACGAGTAGTATTTCCATTTCTTCATTTCCACTTGTTCATCGATTCCTAATAACGCGAAGAATCTTGTGCACGCTAATTAATTATTTTAGAACTACATTGTAATTTCTATACAGTGAATTTACATAAGAGTATTCTTGAAAATTCAGTTTATCTTACTTCTTTTGTTTGTTGTAGACAACGAATTTTAAGATGTGTATCATATACACATATATGTGCAAACAATATATTTAAAACATAAAAAATATTCATTAAATTACATCATCAGTGTTGCCCTCGTTCAAAATCCATTTTCACGGAAACATACACAAATAACATGACATTACTCAACATTATTCAAACAAAAGGACACTGACACCTTGCACGGTATTGTTACATGTGATGAAAAAGGGATTCTTTATTTTGCCGATTTTGTTCGGATGGTCCAATAGAGATGGACTCGAAGCATCAAACCTTGATGTCAACTCTATCCGTATCAATATCCACCTTGGTCTCGGGTCGATCACAGGCCTGATTTTCAACAGCAAAGTCACCAGTCCGGAACATCTCAGATAATCGTAGTACAGTGCGCTTGTTTGCCACATCTTAACCAAACACCCCTTAATGTTTCGAGCTATCTGCGATGCATTGGTTCCACGATGGAACTCATATTGATAAACAACATGAATTTTTTAATTTCTCTATGAGTTCACAAAAATTGATTTACAAGAGAAAACTGACAATGTAATGAGATACTATGAATTACATTTTGAAACGTGATGATGTAACTCTTCAATGTTGTAAAACAAAGAGTTGTCAGGATAAAACATTAGAGTTAAAGACTGTCAAACTTGGTGCATAAGAAAATCGGACATTCTTAATGACCTGATATATATATATATATATATATATATATATATATATATATATATATATATATATTACTTTACTTAGATATTCACACGGCCAAACAAAATAACATGCATTTACATATCCATTACACACTTACGCTAAAATGTCACACAGTAAAATATAGGTACACATACAATTAATCGTGAATATTTTCAAACGAATATCATCACATGGTATAACACACACACACACACACACACACACACACACACACACACACACACACACACACGCACACACACACACACATACACACACAAACATACATAAACGTGGACGTTCGCTGGAAGTTAATTAAAAGTCATTGCAGGATTATGGAAAAGCTGATATGTGACAGGTGAACAAATTTACACGCTTAGCTACAGACGGAGAAATTCATATGCGCACACGGCACACACAAGCACATATATGTATGTTGAAATTCTTTCGGCATGTAGAAAAACGAAATATGAAAGCATTTAGGCAGTAAGAGTTACGCTGTAATATGACGTACAATCAATCGGAAAGAAACAAAAATTACTAGTTAGCTGTCAGGAACAACATGTATGGGAAGTGTACTAATCCCACACAGATCCTTACGTCGCTCCGAATTAGTAACATTGCAGAGAAATGTAGAATTCAGCGTTTGGTATACTAGTCAATAAAATTAGGGGAAAAGACAACAACAGATACAGGACGGACCTAGAAGCAATAGAAAACTAGGTACCGTAACTACAAATAGAGTGACATGATTTCATTAATAGGAGTTTTGGTTTGCAGCGGAGGAAGGTGTTGCGTAAGATGTGTATATATATATATCTGATCGGTTATGTAGCAAGGGTTGTGAATTAATTTAATAAACTATCATTAACTACAAACGAGGCGGCATTAATACTAATCTTCAATGGAACCAGGGCTAAGGGCAGAGGAAGGTTTTGCGTAATTTATGTTTACATCAACCAATTAATAATGTCGTCCTTACTGTACATGATCGTCATAACATTCGCAATGCATAAAATAACACCTATTATTATAATCCCCGGGACCCTAGGGTTCCGTACAAGGTTCTTGGGAGTTCCGCAAGAATGAGTGAGATAAGCTAATGCTAATTTCATGATTGCAATATTACTATACATGCAGGCGGCGAACTGACGGAAACGTTAGCACGCCGGGCGAAATGCTTAGCAGTATTTCGTCTGTCTTTACATTCTGAGTTCAAATTCGAGGTCAACTTGCCTTTCATCCTTTTGGGGTCGATGAATTAAGTACCAGTTGCGTACTGGGGTCGATCTAACCGACTAGCCCTCTCCCCCAAAATTGCGGGCATTGTGCCGAGAGTAGAAAAAAAAAGTCTTATACATGCACAACATATTGTAATATTGTAATATAGACTTCATCCCATCTAACCTATTATGTTATCAAAAATATAACAACCATTGGGGATATATTTAGTGAGGGCTATATTTAGTGATGGCACCCTCTATTTATTCTTTAATTTTATAAAAATGTTTTCAAAGGGAAGCATTCAGTAAATTCGAACGAGGTTAGTGATAAATGCCCCGAAACTCCTCTGCAAGGGTTCCTTGAGATGTGTAATTCATTTTAAGGGTTGCGCAAGGGTAAAAAAGGTTGAGAAACACTGCACTAGAGGGTCGCATTTTGAAAACACGGCTCTTTGGTACTGTAGTCAAGAAAATCCTTCTAAGCAGCCTTAGCTTCGGACCCAAGCTCATCTTCTAATCATGTATCTACATACATAGCGTAATTTCTGGCAACTACATTATCTAATGGACTAGATGAAGGACATTTACCAGCGCACAGTATATTTGAGGGGGTCACAAGGGATGTAATCTAGGCTCTTAAATTGAGACCGTTACACCCTTCACTAATAGTCTTATCAGCAGCAGCATTCTAGCATTATCACATTTATATTCATGTTAAGGACAACCTAAATTAACGATAGGTATATTATAATAAGGTGATATAAATACAGTAGATAACACACTATTATATACATATTTGCCATATCATCAACTCTTTTAGCAGACGCATTTCATCTTATGCTGTAACCTAAACGAAGTCCAAATCATAATTTTTCAGTATACAATAATTTTTGTTTCGCAACTTAAATGCTAAACATAAATATCGGTATTCTCTTTCAAATTTCAATTGTTGATGATTCATTCGGATTACGCAACAGAGAATGGTTCACTTATTTCACAGAATTGCCAGATGAATTGGGACTTTCTTTATTATATAGACCCTCCACTCTAAATAAATGTTTTATACATACGTCAAAATGCAACATGCGAATGGAAAATTGTAGCAATATTTAAAAACCTATTCGTTTGTCTTTTTATTAATTCATGCTGCACTCTTCGTTGATATTTTGGAATGCAAGTGGAGTTCCGTATTATCTAACAATAACGGGAGCTATTTTGGCTTGCGATTTACAACTCTAAAGGCGTTACATTAGGTTAGTGTTTAGTTTCTTACGTTGCAAAACTCGCGAGTTTTGATACAGAAATTAGTTGTGCCTGCTATTGACATCGATGCGTTAAGACGAGTTAAAGCAGAAAATACCACGCAATAAGATATATAATGATAAAAACAATTGTGTGATCTACGCGATTGTTTTAATTATTATATATCTTATTCCTGGTTTCTTATTATTCTTCATTAAGACAAAAATGAAACCTGGTTTTATTACTGTTAAAATAAGATAGTAACAATTTTGAAACAATACATTTACAATGCCAAATATTTATTGTAAAAAGATCTTTAGCCAACAGTTAAAGGCTTTTAGTAATTGAAAAGTAAAGCATAAAGTAATTTCCCTTTAGGTTGTAGATCATACACCAAAGTAACACCCAATAGGGAATCTAATTCATCCATATTACATTCCGTCCTTGGGTGATGCATTACTTTACGTTTGTTCGGCGTAATTCTCTCTATCCAACGAGTGTGCTTCACATTGTTATGCCTCGAACTTTTATGTATCCAATGTAATCGGATATATATATATATATGTGTATATATATATATATATATATATATATATATATATATATATATATATATATATATATATATATATATATATATATGTGTGTGTATGTATGTATGTATATAGATATATGTGTGTGTGTGTGTGTATGTATGTATTATGTGTGTATGTATATACATATATGTACATGTATGTATATGTATGCATGTATGCGTAAGGCTTCTTTATTAATCACTGTATTGAGAAATTTACCGTACTACAACAGCCTCATATAATTACACCCAATGCAAAACATACCATGATAATAGAGAGGATGTCATACATAATGGTCATGAGAGTAATGGTACGCAGAATATCTCTGCAATGTTTATCTTTGTTGGTTTATCTTGTCAGTTGTTCTGGACAAGACATTAAGCCTATCTCTCCAATTTATTTCAGCTCAGTCAAGATAAATATATGTCAGAAGCACATTGATATAACTAGGGCTTTTACACTATAAGCTGTGTACTGTAGAGCACACGCACATCTTATCAGAAAACAATTAAGGAAATGAAAATTAAGTTATAATCTCTGTAATGATGACGAGAGTAATGATGATGATCATCATTATCGTCATTATGAGACGAAGTGGGAGAATTATTTAGAAGTTGATGATGATGGTAGCTGTGTTGCTGCTTTGGATATTGCGATGTGATTCTGTGATAGCGTGATGATATTGATGATGAACAACGTCATCTTCCTATATAATTAAATTTCAAGGTAATATATAATAATGTTGTTCTTGATTTTGACTTCGTTGTTTTCCGTGCATTTCTTGTTTGTGTAGTTGTTATACGTTGTTATTATTTATGTTATTCTTACCGTTATTGTTTTCATTAGAATTTCTTCTGCTTATTTCCATTATTGCTGTTTCTGTTTTAAATGAATATTGTTAAAATTGTAAGCTTTCTCTTATTTAATTACATAGTGTGAGCCAACAGCTTTAGGCTTACAGTTATTATTTTCCTATTGTCTTATTTTCTCATTTCAAAACACATCTTGATTATTCCACTTATTTAAATTTATTTATAAGTTGAGAAAAATAACGTTCTTTGTTCAAAATTTTCTGATACAAAAAGTATAATAGCTTCCATATTTTATTTCAAAGTATTTCAATTATTATTATTATTAATAGTATTATTATTATTATTATTATTATTATTATTATTATTATTATAGTAATGCTTTTGTTGATTTTGTTGTTGGTGTTGTTCTTTTCTTCTTCTTCTTCTTATTATTATCATTATTATTATTATTATTATTATTATTATTATTATTATTGTTCAGTAGTTTTATTTTTATAACGTGCTTTCACTTCATTACCGAGCGCAGCTCTGTGCGCCTTGGTTTGTTGTGGTTTGTTGTGGTGCTCTTATGTTTACTGTATTGAAAGTGTTTTGCGTAGAATGTGTGCAGTACCCAGTAGTGCAATTTTCTGTATGTTATATATATTTGTAAGTCCTGGTGTTTTTGTTATGTATTTGTCTGAATATTTTTTTTATTATACCTAAGGCACCTACTATGATAGGAATTGTTTCTGTTTTTAGATTCCACATTCGAGTTACCTCTATTTCCAGGTCTTTGTATTTTGAAAGTTTTTCCATTTCTTTTAGAGAAACGTTGTCATCTGCTGGTATTGATACATCAATTAGAAAGCATTTTTTTCTTCATGATCTTTGACAACTATATCTGGTCTATTTGCCTTAATTTCTCTATCTGTGTGTATTGGCATATCCCAGAGTATGGTTGCTTTCTCGTTTTCTGTGACCTTTTCTGGCGTGTGTTTATACCATCTTTTTCTGTTGTTATTCCATAGTGTTGGCATAGCTTCCAGTGTATATAGGTCCCAGCTCTGTCGTGTCTGTGAATATATTCCTTCTTAGCCAGGACTGGGCAGCCAGAGATAATATGATTTATTGTTTCTTGTCGATCTCCACATATTCTACAGTTACTTGTTATATTTCATTTCATTATGTGTTTTTGGTAATTTTTGGTGGGGAGGCTTTGGTCTTGTGCAGCAATTAAACATCCTTCAGTCTCTGCTTTGAGTCCTGAGCTTCTCAGCCATTGCTGGGATTTTCTCTGTCTATTTCTTTCGCATTTAGTTTAGTCCAGTATTTACCATGTAGGGGCTTTTCTTGCCATCTAGTTTTAGTTTGGATATCCTTTGTTTTATAGCTTTTGTTGTTTCTTCTTCTTCTTCTTCTTCTTCTTCTTCTTCTTCTTCTTCTTCTTCTTCTTCTTCTTCTTCTTCTTCTTCTTCTTCTTCTTCTTCTTCTTCTTCTTCTTCTTCTTTGTATTTGTTAGGTAGATTGATTTCTTGTTTGTATTTGTCAGCTTCCTTAAATACTGAAAACAGCTTTTTGTTTTGCTCGTGTTTTGTGGCTATTTGTATCAGTTTCCCTTGCTTTTGGAGTAGGTATTTTTGCAGTCCTATGGTGGTTATTATATAATAGTTCTCTAGTTGTATAAGACCCCTGCCACCTTCTGTGCGTTGTATATATATAGCCTTTCTATGTCAGATTTTTGGTGGTGCATCCTATATCCTGTCATTATTTTTCTTGTTTTCCTGTCTATTTTACATAGTTCGTTTAGTGTCCAGTTAAGGATGTTGTAGCTGTAGATTATAACTGGGACAGCTAAAGTGTTGATACCCATTATCTTGTTTTTAGCATTGAGCTCTGTTTTTAGTATTGATCTAACTCGTCTATAGTACTCTTTCTTTATTTTTTTTTCATTTGTGTATGTTGTATCCTATCTAGTTCATTGACTCCTAAATACTTATATGGTTGGTTTTCGTCTAGTTCTCTTATTTCATTGGCTTTATCTAATGTTATATTGCTACTTTTAACTAATTATTTATTATTATTATTATTATTATTATTATTATTATTATTATTATTATTATTATTATTATGTGTATTTGCATTTTACCTATTGTTTGATTATCTTTTGGATCAAAGGACCTGGTTTTTGAAGTAGTACAATTTGTATTTACGGAATGGTTAAAATTCCTCTACCTCGTTTAATTTGTTGCTGCTGATTTTTTTGTTTGTTTTTTTAAATATTTATGTAAACGCTCAGTTAAGGTGAGCGTAGAAAGAGCCAAATTAGAGAAAATTAAAACAGTGTTGATATATATACTATGATCAGTGTATTAAAACTTGGATTATAAGAATTCATTTTGCGAAATAATCCCGTACTTATCATTAATTAGAGAAGATTCACATAGATGTTTTTGTATTTATTCATCTTATTCTGCGTTTGATTATGCTTATTTCTATATGAAATGTAAAAGATTCAATTGGATTTGTAACATGGCTGCGTGCGCTTGAAAGTGGAAGTATGTATGTGTATGAATGTATCTGATTATACAGTAGGTTTAAAATTTTAGACAAAGCGCATAGCTAATGCTACAAATTGTTTAAGATATCTAGATCCTTACTTAGTACATGGTGTAATGATCCTAGAAGGCAGAATCGTTAGCATAACAGAGAAAGTGCTTATCAGCATTTCGACACATTTTACGTTCTGAGTTTAAATTCCGCTGGAGTTGACTTTGCCTTTCACTAATTCATTTACCTGTATATTTAGATATCGTACATATCGAAATATTTATGCGTCTCTAGCTAAACGTTTAAATGTGTTCCCATGTCACATATCAGCTTTTTGCATAATCCTACAATGACTTTTAATTAACTTCCTGCGAACATAAATGAATTGATGACTGAACTACTACTATGCAATCCTATACGCAATTTTCGATACTATTGCGTCCATTGGCACAGATACAGGAGCATCATACATTACACATTTTCACTACGATAGACGTAGACGTATCAAGATTACAATCACATATTTCTTATAATAATAGACAAGAATTTAGTCGTAAAATCACTCAAATCCACAATTCATTGACCCTCTTCATTACATTTCCGACTTCCGAAATAATATATACATACATACATACATATATATATATATATATATATATATATATATATATATATATATATATATATATATATATATATATATATATACACACACATACATACAGAGTATGGGGATTTAGGTCACAGGTCATCTAAATGATTAGGTACGCTAAGTAAGTGCTGTAATAATGTATAATAATGTATATGACTTGAAATGTTTGCCTTGCCCTAACGTGTTTCGTCCTCTTTAGCAATTATCTAAGTTTATCTAAGTTTATATATATATATATATATATATATATATATATATATATATATATATATATATAAACTTAGATAAACTTAGGTATGTTTCGGCCAAAGACTGGTCCAGGTCATGTCTATATATATATATATATATATATTAACTTAGATAAACATAGGTATGTCTCGGCCAAAGACTGGTCCAGGTCATGTCTAAATATTTATATATATATATATATATATATATATATATATATATCAGTTGAATAAAGTTAAAATATGGTCTGGTTTTCACGTTTTCATTATGGTATTTTAACAATAAAGAAATATTTTGTAATGCCCTTAAAGTTAAATTACCACTTTCATACATATAGTAATCATCAAATTTCAAATATTTTAAACTGGCAGTTGAGTTCTTGACAACTTCAGTATTTCTTAGAATGCTCCAGCCAGCTGAATTTTTAGAATATGTTTTTGACCATTCCACATGCTTATTTTAACTTTATTCCACTGGTATATTATTCCATACACATTCACACAAATTCGAAACAACATATTGATCGATAGAGTGATAGATAGACAGACTGATAAATAGATATAGATACATAGTTAGATAGATTCATATGCGTATATGTGTGTGTATTTATATATATATATATATATATATATATATATATATATATATATATATAGAGAGAGAGAGAGAGAGAGAGAGAGAGACAGACAGACAGACAGAGGGGGAGAGAGAAATAGACATATGTATGTATATGTAAGTATGTACATATGCATGTATGTGTGTATACGTATATGTATATATATATACATATATAATATTTCAAAGTAAACTCTGTAATCGTTACCAATATAGCATAAGATTTCACATCAAAGGATCATTGATTAGATTCCTTAAGGATCGTTCTCATTGTTTATATTTCCAAAGTTTTAAATTTAAACATTTAAAAAAGAGAAATTCAACACCGGAGATTTATCCATTATTCTTCATTCAATGTAAACATTTCTGTGTTTGACTATATTCAACCATCAAAAGTTAAATATATTAATCGTCTCACACGTCATCAGGAATGATTTTCATTAGAACAAAAGACCAAAAGAAAACACAATGAATCGATCGAACAAATCAAATTATTAAAAACTAAACCATTTTCCGTTAACCATGCAGTCTGTTTACTTTTCTGATATGTAGGGGAGGTAACTCCTTAATCTTTTCTATTGTTACCGCTCTCCTGTCAATACTTACTATATTATTTATTTATTATAGAAAATTGATTATTCAAGATAAGTAGATTATCTTAGTTGCCACTGGGAAGCTACTATTACTATTGACTCATTTTACATGTATATGTCTGCCTTAAACTCCGATATTATACTACATATTATCATTGAACTAAGAGAATTTTTTCCACAAATAATTGCTTCTAGGAATTTTTTGAAGCCCCACAAGTGATATATTCAATTATATTTTAATATATTAACATTGTCTGCTATAATTATTATATTCCATGGATCCCATACTATAAGCTATAAACACTTCTCTTCTTATTTAAGATCCCCAGTGTGGTATCCTATCCCCAGTTTTTAATTTAATTTAATACTTACGTTTATTATTGTCGAGTCATACACTTATATTCTGCTTTGAGATCTAATAATGGACTATCTTGTACTGTACTGTATTACCAGTTCGAATTAACTCTTCATTATAATCAATCTATACTGAGTTTTTCCTAGGTTTGAATAGCAAATTCCCAGCCGCCACTTATAACTTTATTTTTACTATTTCTATATGGTCTGCCCTCATATCTAATATTATGTGCCCTTACTATTATTACGACTATTATTATTGTTATTGTTCTTCTTCTTATTATTATTAATCTTATATTACAACTCGTTACAATCTAGTAAACCTTCACTTATAAACTGTCCAGACTTTAATACCGGAACCTAGCATTGGCTTTCACTATTAAAAGTTATATTACTATTATTAACAGATAATTTGGGGGGGGGGGTCAATGTGAAATATTTTTAACTAACCCATCAACTATAGTAATACTTTCCCTAAATTAATACTACAGTGCCCTACTGGTTATAGTCAATTATCTATTATAATCTAACTCAATTTTCAAATGCCACTAAGGTTCAAGTACATCCCACAACTATTGCTTGTACGTTATATACCAATGTACCCTATTTCAGGATTTAAATTCATCTTATAATTTAGTATATACTAGATCAAACCTTAAACTAATGCTACCATTGGGTTCTATACCGTATCATTTAAACATGATTTTATAGGGCCCTTGCCCCTATTATTACATTATTGGTGTGATCTGTCTATGGACTAACTGCTATGATTAGATTCATTATAACACCTCATATCTCAATTTTATTTAAACCAACGAAATGTGTTTCTTAAAATGTGTGTACATTTCAGAGCATTATTTGTTAATTTATTTAACAATTTACCCTTAGAGAATAGTATGCAATAAAGTTATGTCGTACAGAGCGAACAGTATTTCCTGCCTCTCTCATATGGCAAGGACCTCGCTACGATGGACCATTCTAACCAATATGGCTTATTATGTTCTTTGAGTTCCCAGATGTATTTCCTAAGACTAGTGCTTGCTATTTTCCTTCTATCTCCAAAAGTGGAGAAATGATTAGAGATTCTTCTACATACCTGCCCTGACGTGCAACCAAGGTATTTTGTGGTGCCTGTTTGGGTCCTTACCTTACATTGATATACTACATTTTTGACCTTCGCATTAGGTCCTTCAAACTTCAATCTCCTAGGGTTTACCTCATTTACTGTGATTAAGTTCCTACTCTTACAAACCTTATCACTATTTTTAATAATACCTCCATTATTATTATTATTATTATTGCTATTATTATTATTATTATTATTATTATTATTATTATTATTATTATTATTATTATTATTATTATTATTATTATTATTATTATTATTATTATTATTATTATTATTATTATCATCATCATTATTATTATTGCTATTTATATCATGGTTTAAATTCCCATTCCCCCCTATTTCTTTAGACTTTAGTATTTTAAGATTATGTGCTGCGATTATCTGTGCTAGGTTCATAGTATTTGAAAACCCAAACCTAATTATATGTGTATTAATAATTTTACCATGGTGTGAACTCCTTGGGAAACGCCTACTTATTACCTGTCTGAACTTTGCTATCAGTTTTTAATAATTTGATTTGTTCGATCGATTCATTGTGTTTTCTTTTGGTCTTTTGTTCTAATGAAAATCATTCCTGATGACGTGTGAGACGATTAATATATTTAACCTTTTGATGGTTGAATATAGTCAAACACAGAAATGTTTACATTGAATGAAGAATAATGGATAAATCTCCGGTGTTGAATTTCTCATTTTTAAATGTATAAATTTGAAACTTTGGATATATACATATATATACATACACACACACCCACACACATACACACACACACACACACACACACACACACATATATATATATATATATATGTATCTGTTACAAGTGGCGTTATATTACTAAAAAGTTAAGTTTTAATGTTAATCTATATATTTTGTCGATATATCTTACTTATTTGGTGACCTATTTGATTTTCTAATCTTCGTGTGTGATTCATGGGGTTTGACATGATATTCTAGAGAGATAGGTAGTCACTGTACATATATAATACCTGGTTTCCTGATATATGAAAACGCCAAATGAAGGCCACAAAAATGCACAGCCTTAGATTTTTGCAATATATCTTGCGTCTCTTGTAAAAAAATATCATTGCAAACACTGCATTACATAATTTAATAATTATTCAGAAGGTTACTATTCGACAAACAGTGAATTCTTTTTCTGTAATAAAATTCGACTTCAGGAAATTTTCATCAAGAGTATCTAAACAGGAGTGACCATGTAGTATATTTTGTGGCCCACCAAGTTTAATCAGCTCACTTTGTATTCATATATTTTTCTATGATCTACATGAGAAGATTGAGTGCGATACTATAAGTCTTGACGGAGAGAATCTCCTGATTCGTGTGTATGTATATCTATATATCCATCTATCTATCTATCTATCTATCTATCTATCTATCTATCTATCGATCTATATATATATATATATATATATGTTTGTATGTGTGTGTGTACTTATATATATGTCTATGTATGTATATACACATACACACGCACACGCACACACATACAAACACACACACACATGCATATATATATATATATATATATATATATATATATATATATGTTAATTCTCTAAATGAAGTATTAACAGTAACTGCACGATAAAGTGTAGTATATTGCCACTTAAGTGTGGCTGACCCCTAGGGGTGGATGTTACTGTTGCTTTTAGCCCCAGGAGGACATCTATATATATATATATATATACATGATGCTGTAAATTTCAACTAAGTTCCAAACATGAATCACCCGACAAAGAGTTGCTTGTAGGGAATGCTACGGAGCCGTACAAACGATCTAAACTGCATCCAGAGAAAGGTCACTTGGCTGAGGATAAATCGCCCAAGAACTGGCTCCATACCATATACTCAATCAGCAAAATACTTTCCCACGTCTTTCTTAGCTATCGCTCCTATTGTAATCGCTGCTGCGCTTCAGACCTGGCCTGCCTTGTCTCTCCTCCAATCTAGCGCACCGAACTACGGGTCCTTCTACGTTTTATTACTATATACTCTCGAACAACCTAAGCTCATAATGAAACATTATTCCCTAGGCCTTCCTCCTCATAGCATCGGTTATCTGGAAATTACCTCGCTGCACATATACTACTGAAAAATGATCCGTCCCTGCCTCTTGTCTATAAACTATGTGATATCTCCAGTTTAGTATCACTTGTGTTGTCTGTATTCCGCATCCACATCGTTCAATCTGTAGTTTCTCGAATTACTTCAGTTTTATCCGTAACATCATTCTTTGACCCTCTGTGTCGCACCCAGTGTCTGTTCTTCTTTCTTCGTTGTAACTCACATTTCATGTGCATGTTAAAACACAGGCAGGGTGATAATATTGAAGAGACTGGATGTCGCCAAGGCCATGAGTTGTCCAGTTTTACTCTGAGTATATTTTCCTTCGATATAAACTACTTATTCACTGCGCTAACTGTTCAGTAGGATTTCAGCGTCTATATCTCTGTGAATATTTTCTATCTGTCCTCCGTATACATATTTACTTTCTCTATTTCCTCGTTCCCCTTCATCAGCCATTTCATCGGCGTTTTGTTCCGGTTTATTACTGCATGTACGGCTAAATTCTGGTCGAGAATCTTTGCCATTATTGACTGTAACTGATTTGAAATTTCTACGAGGAGCACGAGGTTGTTGCAATTTGAATGTTTTTTAGTATTTTGTTGTTAATGTTGATGTCACCTTTCTAATCAGCGTTGTTGATAAACATTATGATATAATAAGTGAAGTGTTTGGAGATATGGTACTGTAGCAGGGATTCGCATCCGAATCGTTGGATACGCAGTCAGACATCACGAGCAAACCACCATAGTTTACGTGATTGTTCTACTAATTGACCAGTCAGCATAAACACAATTTTGTCTTTATGTACGATAACAAAATCTTCTCTTAGATGTTTGTGAGAGTTGTTCAGTTTCTTCTACATGCAGTCCAAGAAACATATTTTCATTTACCAACTAAACCTGTCACCATCATAGACCGACCAACAACCTTTAGTCCACAACAGTTTTTCTTTCTGGATGCCTTTCCTGAGTGTAACTATTACGGATAGTGACAGAAGAGCTGTATTGGTTTTACATTCCCGAGTTCGGTTCCCTAAGTAGATTTATATATGGTTTCTCGAGGCTTTGAATCCCCAGGGATGTAGCGCAGCAGTTACCGATTCACCTCCATGCTATCAAATAGCCATTTCTAGTCTATGAGAGCGATGCAAAGGCGTAGTTCATACTTATTCACTCATTTTAGGTCAAGTTTTCTCAGAGTGAATATGCGGTATAGTGTACAATGTTTATTTCTTGACTGTTGGTTAAGATGTTTCGATAGTCTAGCGAATATGTCATTTAAATAAAGCTTGTAG
Organism: Octopus bimaculoides; assembly: GCF_046866305.1. NCBI lineage: Eukaryota > Metazoa > Mollusca > Cephalopoda > Octopoda > Octopodidae > Octopus > Octopus bimaculoides. The sequence continues at coordinate 2,751,920 of NC_142942.1, read as the reverse complement.
ATGTTAAGCAACATCCAGACGACTCGATAGATACTTGGGTTTTTTCTATCAACTATCTTATAAATCAAGGTAATATTTGACTTTTTTCACGACGAGAATAATTTGCCTCCTTCAAATAACAATTCTTACGCGAAACAAAGATTTTTCACAGCTGATCTTATTCACTCCCTGCCATTTTCTTTCTCATATCGTCCTTCTCTTTCATTTTTTTTCGCATCATAACTATTAAAGGATTCTCTCTTTCACTGACAATATTGTGTGACATCTCTTCCAGTACCTGTAACAGCGGAGATCAATCAGCAATGATTATTTGAAAAGATCGATTTACGAAATGTGTAGATATATTGTACCTCACTTCTGTACATCAGCGGAAACTGTATTCGTTCCTGTGTATCGTTGCCTAATATTTATATTGAGCTCTTTCTTCCCATTTATTTAACAATGAAACGGGAACAGTTGAAAGAGCTTCAGAGACAAACATGAGACGTAGAGAAAGCGATGCCCTAATTGTCCATTTATCTATTTCAACCAAACAATGATCTATATTTCAAGGTTTGCTTTTATCATTTTTGATACATCAATTTGAATAGCATCGTTATTCAATTTAAACTTCCTTTCATATCCGACAGCCATGTTATTTTTGTTAATTACTAGCCTTAATAGAAAGTCCCGATAGATTAATTGTGCTGAATTGAAAACAGCTTGCAAAGCTGTTAACGTCAAACAAGAAAAATAGAATTGTTTTAATTGTTAATGACATCTAGAAAATCTCCGAATTATATCGAGCGCCCATGTTATCTTTGTTGCACTGATGATCAAGCCGACAATATATAGTGGCTTAAGAGGCAGAATTGATTATCTTTATGAAACAAACAAACATGTAAACAAAACAAAAAACTAAACAAAACTTCAATATTTTTGCTTTTACAAATTTGTTTAAATTCGTTCAAATATTGAATGTCAGTTGCAAACACTTAGGTTTTTGAATACAATGCGTATTTAGAGTGAGTGTGTAACTAGCTTTTATCAATGTTCCTAACACTTTATTTTTTGATAGATTAATCAAATTCGTGCGCAGCGTTTATGTATAGCTGCAATCATCCACATCCTATCTATTTGCTCCACTAATCGCAAAACATGCAAACATGTCGCCATGCACAGTAATTTCAGGATCCATCATAACTACCATTCTACATTCGACGGCTGTGTGGTAAGAAACTTGTTTCGCAACCACATGCTTCCGGGTGCCACTGTGTTGCACTTGGAAATGTGTCTTCTACTGTAGCCTCGGGCCGACCAAAAACTATGAGAGGATTTGGTAGACGGAAACTGAAAGAAGCCCGTCGTCGATATATATATATATATATATATATATATATATATATATATATATATATATATATATATATATATATATGTATGCACTTGTGCGTCTGTGTTTCCTCCCCACACCATCGCTTGACAACCGATGTTGGCGTGGTTACGCCCCTGTAACCAAGCGGTTCAGCAAAAGAACCCGATAGAATAAGTACTAGGTTTACAAAGAATAATTCCCGGGGACGATTTGTTCGACTAAAGGTAGTCCTCCAGCATGGACGCAGTCAAATATCTGAAAAACGTAAAAGAATATGTGTGTGTGTTTGTGTGTGTGTGTGTGTCTGTCTGTCTGTCTGTATGTATGTATGTTTGTATGTATGTATGTATGTATGTGTGCGTGTGTGCATATGTGTATGAGTGTGTGCGTGTGTGTGTATGTATATATATCAAAACATGGCCAGCTTCTAGTGCCACACTGCGATACAGACGCTTTCAACGATATCCACAATTATTTACGTTACATAAACGGATATGTCGTTATGATGGCCGGAAAATAACGCTCAAAAACAATCGGTTCCTCTATAAAGAGTTATCCATGAGAAGGATTGCACAAAATGTCGAATATTCTACTCTCATACACATGTAGGTATGTACACCCATCGGCCCAGTCGTTCATTCACATACACATACAAACACAAAAACCTCTATGCACACAACATCACTTTATATTAACATCAAATACGCGCTAGAAACACATCCGCACACACCCGAGTTGTAAGATACCCACCGCAGAAACAGCACACTCACTCATGCACACAATAGGGCCTAATATCATATATATATATATATACATATATATATATATATATATATATATATATATATATATATATATATATATATATATATATATATATATATATATATATATATATATATATATATATATATATATATATATATATATATATATATATACAAACATATGTCTACATATATAATATACAATTACATACATACATGCGTATATATGTGTACGTATATATATGTATGTAGGTGTGTATATATATATATATATATATATATATATATATATGTATATATACGTGTGTGTGTGTGTGTGTGTGTGTGTGTGTGTGTGTCAATGCGCATGGCCTAGGGGTTAGATTGCTGTACTTACGATCGCTAGATCGCGGTTTCGATTCTCAGATAGGGCGATGCGTTGTGTTCATGAGCAAAATACTCCATTTCACGTAAGTTACTCTAATCGCCTTTCAATCAATGGTGCATGTTGACTTGCTCGTTATTCCAAGACTAAACCGATAGATGGCGTATTGTAACCAGCGATGTGTAACAACATCAGATAGCCTGGTTGATCACATGATCTCGAAATATACAATATATAAAAATGTTTATATATCTAGTGAGAGTGAGGTGCAGAGAGAAAGAGAGAGACGTACGTCAAATCCATGCAACATAAATTCTGGATTTACTGTAATTATCTCCACCTCAAATAGATTGCAAGATAGACTTTGTAAGAACTGCTCCAAATGAGTAGTAATGATTAATTGCCCAAGATCGAGATGTCCTTAATGTAAAGTGAATACTCGGTGCGATATGTTTCTGCCTTATAAGTTCATATGAGAACAATTGATCGAACTTATCTTAAACATGTAAGGAACAAAAATTTATCCAAGAGAGAACATAATTATGACCTACGTAATATATATATATATATATATATATATATATATATATATCAAGATATAAGTTAGAGGTAATGCAACCATCTACGGGGTAGATGTATCCGTTGGCACTCTTGGTGTATTACCTCACTGTGTATAGTCCACGTTATAAGGTATACGGTAGTAGGTATTTTATAGATAAAACCGTGGTTTAATATATCTTCTCATCGTTAATTATGGCCCCATTTCTTATAGTCTGCTGTAATGCAAATATATATTTACCAGTGCAAAGTAACAATTTCTGCACAGGAACGTTCAAATAAAGAAAATAAATTTATTGAAAAATACACAACACCCCTAAATATGAGCCTATAACAAACTTCTGTCGCAGTAAACATTTTAATTCATGATCACATACCCATCTCTGTACATATTTGTTTTCACTGCTTTAGCTTTTCAGTTTTTGCAAATTTATTTATTCCCCCTCCCGCAAAAAGATGAGCAATTACTTCCCCTGTCTCGATTAGTGACGATCACCAATTAACTCTTCTTAGATTTTTTTTTCTTGTTGATTCATTCACAAACTTCCATACAAGAACATGGACTAAAATCTTCTTAACAGATTATGAAATTATAATAATTTCAATGTCAAGATTAGCGAAACCGGTCGACGAACTCAATATTCTTTCACTTATAAAATATATATTAAAATATATTAAAACTATGTAAACTCTGTGCATTTTCCTTCCTTTATTGTATATATATATATATATATATATATATATATATATATATATATATATATAGATAGATAGATAGATAGATAGATATACATATACATATCCATCTATCTATCTACCTATCAATCTATTTATATATATGTGTGTGTCTGTGTGTATGCGTGCGTGTGTGTGTGTGAGTGTGTGTTTATGCATCTATGAATGTATTTATGTATGTATATATGCGTGTATGTATGTATAGTTTTAAACCTCTGAGCGAGAAATATGTAGTAGCAGTACTGCAGAGTAAAGACTATTTGCCAACGTAAGGTGGCAGTCTTGCTTAGAATGATGTTACTACTGTTTAGTCCTAGGAAAACATCTTTTCCAGCTGGCTACCGACGCATTAACTGTGTCGGCATATTGTGAGCAAGGGATCTAATGCTCCCTCTCCAAACTTAGCCATACCTGCAGACTAGTGGTTTCTGTGTACTTTACGTTCTTTTGTACAGGACAATCACTGGCTAGAGATGGCAGCCTCTCAGCCTCATTCACAGTATATATTTTTGAAATGACAACCAATCACTGACCTTGTAGAGAGAAAATCGACTAGTTTTAAATCTCTGAGCGCGAAATATGTAGTAACAGTGTAGCATAGTAAAACGTATTTGACAACGTAAAGTGGCAGTGCTGTTTGGGGCGATGTTACTATTGTTAAGCCCAAGGAAAACATTTTTTCCAGTTGAATGCCGACACATCTTCTATATCTGTATACTGTGCGCAAGGGAGCCAATGTTCCCCCTCCAGCTTAACGATACCTGCAAACCAATGGTTTCTGGGTAATGATGTGTCGGTAGTCAGCCATTTTACATTGGCAAATATACTTTATTATGCAGTACTGTTACTATATATTTCTCGCACAGAGATTTAAAACTAGTTGTTTTTCTCTTTACAAGGTCAGTGATGTGTGTCACTTTAAAAGTGTATACTGTGATAGAGGTCGAATGGCTGCGATCTCTATCTAGCCAGTGATTGTCCTGTACCAAGGAAGGGAAATTACCTTGAAGCCATTGGCCTGCAGGTGTCGCTAAGGCTGGAGGGAGAGCATTAGCGCACTTGTTCATAGTTTACGGACATAGATGATATGTCGTTAGATAACAGAAAAAAACAGGTTTTCCTGGGGCTAAATTGTACTAACATCGTCCTAAGCACGACTGCCGCTTTACGTTGGGAGATAAACTTTACTATACATACATGCACACATACACACACATACATACACACATACATACATACATACATACATACATACACATACACATACATACATTCATATATATATATATATATATATATATATATATATATATATATATATATATATATATATATATATATGAATGTATGTATGTATGTGTGTATGTATGCATATAATCTTTTAGTGCTTTTAGTCATTTGACTACTGCCATGCTGGTGAACTGCCTTCAAAGGTTTTAGTAGACGCAAATTGACTACAGGACTTTTTTAATACCTAGTACTTATTCCATCGGCCGCTTTTGATGACACGGGAAATTACGGGAAAATACATGCATCAACGCTGGTTCCTAAGAGGTGGTGGGTGGACAAACACGGACACAAAGTTACACACACAAAGATGCATGCATATATATTTATACCACGGACTTCTTTCTGTTTCCGGGCACCATTTTCCACTAACAAGTTGGCTCGGGTCTATTGTAGAAAACACTCGCACATAGTCCCACGCTGTGGGCCTGTACTCGGAAGCATATTGTTAGGAAGCAAGCTTCTCACCCCGCAGCTACGCCTGAACACACACACACACACACACACACACACACACACACACACACACACACACACACACACACACACACACACATATATATATACATATATGTATACAGAGAACGAAAGAGAGGAAGAATAGGAAAGAGAAAGAGATTGACATAGACATACAGACAGAGATATAGTAAGATGTATGTGTGTGTGTGTGTGTGTATGTGTGTGTGTGCTGTGTGTATGCTTCTATAATGTATGTCTTGAGGTGCATGTATTTATATATTTATGCTTGTCTGTGTGTCTCTGTTAGTCGCGTTTATGTATACTAGCAAATATAATCGTATATATTCTTACATAAAAGCAATTACACGCTGCTGACATGAAAGCAATTATGGTTTTCATCGTGATTTTAAATATACGTATATTTACAATACTGAATCTATTGAGTGATACCGAGAAAATACTATCAAATTTTCGAGGTTGGTAAAACTATGAGGAACACCTAATTTTCCAAGAGTAATCTTATATAATTTTTACAGCTGCTGCTGCGCTTAATGATAGGGAATCATTTCTGCACTCGTTTTGAGCTGACCAATCATACCACTTTAGTAAATTGCAGCAAAAATATGTGTAGCAATTAAATGTAATTTAATGAACAACATGAGCAGACCACAGGCACGCTTCTAAGACTATCCCAGCACCATCCGGTAATAGAGAAATGAATGCCACTTATTAAAATACAGAGCTGTAGAAAATTAAAAAGTGTGTTGTGAATATTGAATAATACCCAATGTGCCAGCAATTAAGCATATGCACAGCAGATATTTTATATATTATATTTATGTGTGTGTCTGAGAGAAGGAGAGAGAGTGTGTGTGTGTGTGTGTGTGTGTGTGTGTGTGTGTGTGTGTGTGTGTGTGTGTGCATTCCTCTGTGTGTCAGTGTTTGTGAGTGGTTATTTGTGTGCGCATATATAGGCGAGACGGAGTTGTGCATATACTTAATTATGTACTTACGCACGTAGTTCGTTTAAGCCTGTGGATTTGAGTATTTTGTATATCAATGTATGTGTGCGTATGTGAATGTTTTGCGTGTGCATATGAATTCTCTTTAAGTGCAAATTAAGGAAACTTTTAACTGTTGCCTCATCCATCTATATTTATTACAAACACGTTCAGTACTCCGTTTTGCTCCTAAATACTGTTGTCTATCTAATTACTACGTCTTTAGTCATGTTTTATGTGATGCAGACATTCCTAAACTTCGTGATTGATTGTATGCTTATAACAAGTGTTCTGATAAAGGGCTTTATTGTGAACATTGTGTCTTTCAATACCAACACACTATACCCTTACCTCTGCTACACTGGACAATGCATCTACTTAACTTCTAATATCTGTGGACTTCTATCCAATTTTGGCCATTACATTTCTTATCAAGGAAGCTTGTAATCTTTCTCCACTCGGAGAAACAATTCTCCCTTCCGAAGATAATGACCCTCTGATGCTCGTGTATTTTACTCTTAAAGATAGTATCTGTACATATACACATGTCGAGTCTATTCTTCTCGCTTGGCTTTTTTTCTCGTGTGACTTACAGATAACCTACCTTCACCTCTTTCTATGTTATCCTCTGAATACATATGCTTCAGCTCCGTCTTCTTTATATGTCTAACACCTACAAAACTTCGACCACATCTCTTCTTGAAATTCACTTCACCTGGAAACTCTGAAGTCGTTATTCTTCGCGCCATCAACTCTTCCATATCTTCTTGACTCTCACACTCGTCTCGTACATGTGCTGCAGCAGTTGAATCCTTTGCGATCTCCCATTTCCTATATTATCTAGATTCCTCAGCATTTTCATCCTACAATAAAGCGACTTAAACTACTCTTTTCGGCTTTCTCTTAACGAAGCAAACCTTCCAACAGACCATTACACTTTCTGTAAGTATCAAATCGTCCGATCACTGCCTTATCGAAGCCTCACATTACACATCAACATAATTCAGATCCATATTAACAATATATCAAATATCATGTATTTGAGTCCCTATGCATCAACCATAGCCTGACATGCAATAAAACCCATACCAGGCGTCTCTGTGTGGTAAGTAGCTTCCTTACCAACCACATGGTTCCGGGTTCATTCCCACTAAGTGGGCAAGGGCCTTATAATATAACCTTGGGCAACCAAAGCCTTGTGAGTGGATTTGGTAGACGGAAACTGAAAGAAGCCCGTCGTATATATGTATATATATATATATGTGTGTGAATGTGTGTGTGTGTGTGTGTGTGTGTGCGTGTGTGTGTATGTTTGTGTGTCTGTGTTTGTCGCACCAACATCGCTTGACAACCGATGCTGGTGTGTTTACGTCCCCGTAACATAGCGGTTCGGCAAAAGAAACCCATAGAGGAAGTAGTAGGCTTCCAGATAATAAGTCCTGGGGTCGATTTGCTTGACTAAATGCGGTGCTCCAGCATGGCCGCAGTCAAAATTACTGAAACAAGTCAAAGAGTATCCTTTTAAGTATTTGCTTTTACATAAAAGTACAATCAAGCCTTAAACCGCAATATTCGCCAATAGTTCCGCAAATATTTTGCAAAATGTTCCTTTATTCCAGAGCCGCAATGTTTTGAGAAGCTGCCACCCTTTACAACGTAGCACCGCAACATGTGTAATATAATCTTTCCGAGCTATGATGAATTTCCCTGGCATGACGTATCTGGTTTTCCTACCTACCTTTTTCCCCGAACTACATAAAATTTGTTGGCCTTTTATCAAAAGGATCTCTATTAACTTAGATTTCCTCTCAGCCTTCTTCTGCTTCAAAGATAATATTCATTTTTCCACCGAAACATGTTTTCCCCCTCCACCAACCTCACGGAATATTCTTCATCTAATTCAGTAAAAAACTCTGCTAGACATAGATCACATTCCTTCATTCATACAGTTATTGATACTGTGTACATAGGAATATCGTAATTTTCCTTTTAAATAGTTTCCAGGATATAATTTTATGATACTGTGAATTCTCCAAACGTTTTGTTGCTGATATGTTAGAAAGGATTAAGGCGGTGGGCTCGCAGAATCGTTAGTTGACGGGCAAAACGCTTAACGGAATCTCGTCAGTCTTTACATTTTGTTTTCAAATGCCGCCGAGATCGATTTGCCCTTCATCCTTTCGGGGCTGTTAAAATGAGCATCAATTGAACCATGGACGATGTATATCGCCTCTCCCAGAATTGCCTGGAATCTACGATTTAAATACTGTATTCTTCTCTTCTTTTTGCTATGATTTAAATAAGAATTATATCATTAATGTTTCATTTATTGTGAATATCTGTAACAAATTACAATTGCAAGTCTGTTGGTTCTTTATTTTTCTGTGTTCTGAAGCTATTGAATTCTTTCTTCTCCTTCTTTTTTTTTATTATTTGCTTCAGTCATTTCTCTGCAACCATGCTGGAGCACTGCCTTGAACGGTTTTAGCCGAACAAAACTACACCAGGACTTATATCTTAACACTAGTAATTTTTCTAACAGTCTCTCTTGCCAAACACCGCTTAACTAGCGACCCATTGTATAACATATCCCCATTAACAAAAAAAGAAATTGAAGAATTTTTGCAAACATATATGGATGTATGCATGTATGTGTATATATATATATATATATATATATATATATACGCACACGATGGGCTTTTTTCAGTTTCTGTCGACCAAACCTACTCACAAGATTTTAATAGGCCAGGGTGACAGTAGAAGCCACTAACCCATGGTACCACATGCTGGGACTGAACATGGAACCATGTGTTTGGCAAACAAGCTTCTTACCATATATATATATATATATATATATATATATATATGGATTAGCAAAACGCTGGTGACTATAGTCGATTGTTTAATTTGTATCTACATGATTAATATTTAGCATATACTCCAATAATTTTTATAATGACATGATGTGTGTATGTGTGTTAAATGGGAAAGAGTATTGTCTATATAAGCATGTAAATGAGTAATAAGTTTTGTCTCATTTCGGGGTGGGGTGCTAAAGGAGCTCAATTGGTTGTTACTAGTCAACAGCATCCTTGCAAGAATTTTATGGTGGCAAACTATTGAAAGAAAACTCGACATATATTAACGAAGCCAAATCAAATCATTTTCTTTCGGCAAGTTCGATTTTTTTCTTTCTGTGGTGGAAGATTATGTCGTCTTTAATTCTTCCTTAAATCTTTCACGCTCTTGCTGAATTGACAGCTATGGCAGCGAAAGCACTCTAATCATTGAAGAAAACAACTGAAGTAAACGTGTTCTGATTTCCATCGATTGTAACAGACTCGCCATTTTTTAATATATTTTTAAAAAGCAAAAATTTAAATGAATTTCATCAACATATTCCATTCTAAAAAACGTTGGAATCATTGTATGAAGTCTTCAGCACGTAAGGTCAATACTAATATTTCCTAATTAGAAACTGTTAATGAATGAATATTCTGACATAATTAATTATGTTTTCAAGCTGAAAGAATTAATTAATCGTAGGTCTTTTCACGTATAATTACTGTAATTGTTATGAATTAAAATATGAAAATTGATTCTGCTAATATTTTGCATTTATGTTCTACGACATTTTATTCCCACTTATATATAATATTCAAACATTTTTATCCGAGTTATTGCTATTCATCGACAAAATGTATGTGCTTTGCATAGACAATTATGTGTGCGCATATAGACACACACACACACAAACACACAGACATATGCATATACCTATATGTATGAATATGTATGCGCGTATGTGTGTGAGTGTGTGTGCGTGCGTGTGTGTGTATGTGTGCGTGCGCGCGCGCGTTTGTGTGTGTGTGTGCATATCATAATTTTCTGTTACGATTGCTGCAATATTTCATTGTAAACGTGATTAAGTGTTAGACAAAAGTATATGCTGTATTTATATGCGTACCATGTTTATGTGCAGCCAGAATTTACTAAACAGAGGCAAATAAATTGAGTTAACCATTTGGTGGTTTTGAAATTAAATATCAGTTCCGTTAAACTCTTTGACTATGCTACACTTCTCACATGGTGTTTTGGCAGCTAGCTAGAAGAATTTTTAAAGCGGTGATAAAAATGCCATGCAATATTTGAACCAAGTCTTTACTATCTAAGTTCAACTATTGCTGCAGCTTTGTTTCATATTAATTCTCCGGAACCAATAAAATACAACACTTCCAAAACAACCGGATTCGATACTATTGAATAGAATCCCTCGAAATAAAATTTCGGACTCTGTGCTTACATTAGAAACATTATCAATATTAAAGTATCCGAAGGCCCTCAGATGGAAGAGACCTTATTACGCCGAACAAAACGCTTACCGCCATTTCTTCAGTCATTAGGTCCTGAGATCAAATTCCGCAGATTGAGGATGACTTTGCCTTTCATTCTTTCGAAGTCGATAAAATAAGAACCAATCGAGCACTGGAGTCGACTTAATTGACTTACACTCGTCCATTGAATTTGCTGGGCTTGTGCTAAGATAATAAACGAATATTAAAGTATCTGACAAAATGCTTTCGGTTACGTACTTCATGAGTTCCAGTCTCACTGTGCATGCGCGGTGCCTTCTATATTGTCGCAATTCATAAAATGATATACGAGAGTGAGGTACTAAGGTCATTAGTATCAACTTACATCTTGCTCAGTTAAAAGCAATTATAAAGGTTATGAACATATAAAGTTGTTAGAAACATTGCTTATGTTGTCTTTTTCCAGTTCTTTGCGTTTTTATTCTTTCCTGCAGCGATCAGCATTTTTCCATACAGTATCGATAAACGCAAAACCTTTTTATTCTTCTCAAAATTGCTTTCTTTGTGCCAAAATCTGAAACTATTTCTCTCATTCCTTCATTCTAGGGTGCTACACCATCGCATGCTGGGCTATTGTGTTCATGAGCAAGTTAGTGAACGAGCATCTGGTTTCAGTTACTAGTATAGGGAGGTCCATAATAGAACAGTACTTACTGGGAGAAATGCGTGGGATGAATGGCCTGTAACCCTTAGCTAATGATAGGTCGTTTTCTGCTCTACATCGGTATTTTCGCATCACAGTATACAGCGTTTAGGTTATATAACGTTCGCATCACAGTATATATCATGTCAGGTTGCTCTCGAGTGCTACTGGTGCCATGTAGTCCAGTACAACCTGTTACACGGTCGGGTCGTCGGCGACTAAACTGGCAACCCCACCAGGCTTGTTTGGTGAGGTGGGTGATTGTTGGACAGCGTGCGGGACAAGAATAAAACTCGATAAAGGGCAAACGAACTACAGCGTAGTCAACGGCCATTCAACAACGTGTGTTCGGAGTGTGTGTGTGTGTGTGTTGTGTGTATTGCATTTCAAACTCTGTGTGTGTGTGTGTGTGTGTGTGTGTGTATCTGTGTGTGTGTGTATGTGTGTGTAATGTACATATTGTATTGTCACTGTCTCTTGTCTCACCCGAGGCATTGTATTCCAGAAGAGGCGGAAGAACCATTTGGTCAAATGGAATTTCGGGATTATTGGGACCCCGGTTTGGTTAATGACCAAGCAAAGGCATATGAACTAGTCTACTGGCCATCGTCTCCTAATGAGTGTGACTCCCTGATCTCGCTCTGCTGCCTTGGGGATAGAATTTTTAGTCAAAGGCTCTGGGCGGGGTCTCCTAAGCTAACCCCCTAATTCGGCCAAGGCAACCGGGTAGTATACGCCTACTGAAAACCATTGATCCTTTACCCTCTTTCACCATGGTTTGGATGGCAAGGGCAGGAGGAGCTCGTCAGACATGGTCGGCAACTCACCTAGGAGAGGGTAACTCTGACTTCAAACCTACGGCCCGAGGATTTCGCTGTCGCCGTCCCAGCTCGCTAGGCCATGAGAGATGAACCTCGTGCGTAAAGGGTGGGACCAGTTTGAACGCACTGCATTTCACTGTAAAACTCCTCAGCGTAGACCAAAGAACACGTCCAGGTTCTATGACGAACCATCACAAAAGCCCTGCAGCGATGGGAAAGGGTGGAAAGCGGCAGGTGGAAGATGTCACTGGAAGCTGTAGGCTGGATCCTACATGTAGGCGGCTGGTTGACGACCCGGAGGCGACGACACCACTCGGCAGCATCCTCAGCAACCGGGCAGCCCTATTTAGGGAGAGCACTACCTGCTCCACATGGGAGAGGGGCGGTAGACAAAGTTCGCCTAAACAAAGCTCGTCTCCTATATACCCAGTTGGCTAGCCGCGGTCAACGTACATCTTCAGAGCGGTCCACCAAACAGGGAAACAAAACCGAAGAGAAGTAAGCAGGACTTGAAAGTCGCCTGCTGGAATGTCAGGACCATGCTTGACAAGGCTGACAGCAGCCGCCCGAAACGCCGTTCGGCTCTCATAGCCCATCAACTCTCTCGCCTCAACATTAACATAGCAGCTCTCAGCGAGGTCCGCTTCGCTGGCGAGAGCATCCTCAAAGAACGCGACGCTGGCTACACCCTTTTCTGGTCCGGGAAACCATCATCTCGAAGACACCTGTCGGGTGTAGGACTCGTGGTGAGGAATTCCATCACCTCCAAATTGGAAGCGTTAGCAACTCGTACTGCATCATACCCATACGCCTACCACTGGAGAGCAAACAGCATCTCACGCTCTTTAGTGTTTATGCTACAACTCTACTGGCAGATCCTGCGGACAAAAACAGCTTCTATTCTGATCTGCGTAGACTCTTGTGCTCTACAAACGACGAGGACCTGATTCTTTTGCGATTTCAACGCAAGAGTTGGGAGGGACTCTGAAGCATGGAAAGGAGTCCTTGGAAGTCATGGTGTTGGCAGCTGTAATGACAACGGGCGCCTACTGCTTGAGTTCTACACAGAGCACCAATTTCCTATTACCAACACAATCTTCCAACAGAAAAACTGCCTGAAAACAACTTGCATGGATGCTCGGTCCAAACATTGACATCTACTTGACTATGTGCTTGTGCACCAGCAGAACCTGAAAGACATTCTACACACAAGACTGATGCCCAGTGCAGAGTGCCACACTGACCATCGTCTTGTCCGCTGGAAGCTGAAGCTCCAGCTCAAATCCAAACAAAAGAAGAAAGTTAACCCCGTAAAGAAACTCAACGTTGGCAGCTTGTGCCGGAGGAAAGTGAAAGTCAAGTTCCAAGCAGACCTGCAGCAAAAGCTAGACGAATGTCCTTGCACTGATGACACCACGCAAGACATCTTGTGAGAGAACCTGACATCAACCATCATTAAGACATCTGAGGAAGTTCTTGGGCACATAAAGAAGAAAAGAAGGACTGGTTCGATGATAAGGACAAGGATATCCAGGAATTAATAGCAAGGAAGAGCGCAGCTCATCAGGCCCACGTCACACAATCAGCTTGTCCTTTTGAAAGCTACTTTTCGACGCGCATACAGTAAACTCAGAGAAATGCAGAACGAGTGGTGGGACCACCTGGCGTGGGGAACCCAGCTGTGCGCTGACCTCGGAGACTATAGAGGTTTCTATCAGGCTCTGAAAGCTATGTATGACGCCACCCATCAGGTCCAGAGTCCCCTGCGCAGTTCAGATGAACAGGAACCCTTCACCGATAGCACCTCCATCCTCGCTCATTGGTCTGAACACTTTCAAAGCCTCTTCAGTGCAGCTTTTGATGCCTGCTGTTTTGGAGATGATCCTCAGAGTAACGATGACAATAGTTAACACTCTTGACTTTCTCGTTTTCTGTTTTCCCAATATTTTGGTCTACAGGTATAGCTACATCGATGAAGGTCATTCAGTGGACTCTTTCCGTAGGAGAGTGATATCCAGTCGGTTATGTTGTATTTTTTTTATCTGTATATTTCACCAGATCATTCTATGCTACTGACAAATGTTGATACTATACTAGGAACTTCTATCCCATACCTCCTGCACAACTCCCACTGTATTTGCACTGTCACTTATAATGTTCTTTGTACTCCTGGAACGCCAGTTTTGAGAAGTCACTAATTTTATGCCTGTCGCAGAGGATTTTTTCACCTAATCTGCTCGAAGGTGATAGAGCTATTTTATGAATGCTACTTCACTGCTGTCTTCTTGTACTCAGTTCATTAACAGCGCATTTATCTAGACCAAATGCCATCTGGATGTTATGTGAGAAATTGTGTACAGGCTCAATAAGAGAATTTAATTAAATTTCGCTAGTTCCGTAAAGCTTTAAATCGTCCATAAACAGTAGGGTCCTAATTCTCATGTTCTGCATGTTCTGCAGTTCCTACACTCCTCAAAATCATGGACAGCGGTAACATACTAGAAATAAAAGCAGGGGTGACACAGAATCTCCTTGAAAGATTGTACTCTTGATGTCAACTTGCCCAGTTTCGAATCCACCTCCTGTCATTAACCTCTGGATACTTGTAGCTCTTATTATGACACAGCGATCTCATGATATCTTGTAACAAGTTTATTCCATCATACTTCCTCTTCCGCCCTCTTTTCATAAATTATCGCAGTGTATTTATTTACTCGAGACTGCATTCCAGTATCCTTACTGAATATTCTTAATGTTTATATCATAGAAACCAGGTCTTATTTTTTATATTGATTAAAACAGGTTATTTATTTTCACCTTCGTTCAGGTAAACTCATAGGCAGGCCTGGACCTTTTCAGCATACTTGTCAGATTGATTAACACAGTGCCGAAGTGTGTCTGAGAAAGCGTGTCTCCATGGAAAATGCTCCTACGTAGTTTCACATTTCCAAGTGATTCATTTGTAAATGTCAGTTTTACATCTCACACTCTCATTGCTTTCTTCATACAGTTGTTCATACAGTTGTTTATCTTCTCATTGACTCCAAGTCGCCTCATGCACTCCAAGAGCCAGCAGTGTGAAACATTGTTGTATCCAACCCAGTAATCTATCCAGTCAACACGAAAATTCTTATCTCTTACTTGTACCTCATATTAAATCCTAGTCTTTAAATACTCGTACAGAGATCAGCAGTTCCTTTGACTTTTTTCTGCATCATCTTTACTCCTCTGGTAATAAATTCTCCATAAAATTGTATCTTCATCTGCAACAGGGTCAGGTAATAACGTCCAAAATAATAGAAAGCAGGTAATAAGTCTATAATTGCTGAATTCTTTTGCTTTGACTTCTCTATCAGTACTGTCCTGTTTGCTATTCAGGCTGGAGTGTCACTTTCAATGTAATCGGAGAAAAACAAACGTATATGTCTGCGTATACTTCGGAGAATTTTTAGCAAGAATTCGCGATGACCATCAGGTCGGGACATCACTTTGGTGTATTTATACAATCTCTTTCACCTATCCGAAATTGTTATATTTTCTTGTTTCACTCCATCTTCCATTTCTCTTTTAAATTTTTGCAACCAGTCTGCGTTTATGTTATGTTGCACATCTTTTCTCAAGATTCCTGCTCAAAATATTCTTCCTCTTCCAGCACCTAACGTATCATCCCCCCTGATGCTCCTCCCCACTGTCCAGTTGTTAATACAATGTCGTTTCGTTTCTCTTGAAAAGTCTATTCTGCTTGTACTCTTTTGTTCCCTGTTGATATCAGTTATTATTTTTTTTCCTGGCAGTGCTTTAATTTTTTTTATCTTATCTCTTCTTTAATTGCCTGAAGAATTTGTGTTTAATGTTTTATTTTCATTGCACTTCATTCATGTGTCATTGGCTCAAACTTCTCTTCTTTCCGATTGCTTGCATCCGTCTATGACCTCATTTGAACTATTAAATTTGGTTTTTCATTCTTCGTTCCCTCAATGGAATTTTCACTTGTTATCCTTTAGCTTTTAGCCCTAAGAATATGTACAGCAACAGACCTCTGTTATATATATAAGGTATTTTAGATCTTTTATATTTTCAATATAAATATTCGTCAACATCTCGTCCATCTTTTTTCAAAACTTAGTTTTCCCTTTCGGATCCCTCTCAGTTCTTGTAATCTCTCTGTCTCATTCTGGCGTTGAAGTAAACTCCTTTCTTTCTCTGTCGCGACCTTTCCTTCTGCAAAATAAAATTTGATCTCATCTGGTCGACGGTACCGTTTGTCAGAATTTACAGATCCTCCTACTGATATCTGTTCTTGGTCGGCTCCATTTTCTTCGTGCACAGAGTACATTCTCCTCTTCTTCTTCCTCATCATCCTGGTCGTCGTCATCATGATCATGATCATCATCATCATCATCATCATCATCATCATCATCATAGGGATTATAACCATAGCGATCACCGACTTCATTCAAGATAAAATTAGGAAAAGTGAGATTAATGTTGATTATGTATGTAACGTTACATTACCTGAATAACAAATATCATATAATAAAATATCCTGTTGCTGTGAGAATTTCTAAGTTTAATAACTTAATTAATGCTATTAATAAAGCTATCCTTCAACAATTACTATATTTGTTTCTATTTGTTACTATCGTCACCACCATGTTACAGGTTAAATTGAGGAAAATTCATACATATTCGTGTGTATACATACATACATAAATATATCTATCCATCTATCGATCTATCCATATATATATGTGTGGGTGTGTGTGTGTGTGTGTTTATATATATATATATATATATATATATATATATATATATATATATTATATATAGATGCATATATATATATATGCATATATATTATATATATATAGATGCATATATATATATGTATATATATATATATATATATATATATATATATATATATATATATATATATATATATATATATACATATGTTATATCTCTATAGATGCATATATATTTGTATACACATACACATACACATACATACACAAGCATATATATACATTTATTTACTTGCATATATATATATGTATATATATGTGTATATATATACATACATACATACATACATACATACGTACGTACATAACATACATATATACATATATGTATTTGTCTGAGACATCTAGGAGAATTGCGGAAATACTAAATGAACTGTTGAGACAATATGACGACAAAATAACAGTCCTTCATTCTCTATCAACATGCCAAGGACCAACATGGAGGCAACCTGGGTGAACTTGACATCCGCATTTTATCCAACCATCCAATGGACCCAACGCTCAGACACATACAGGAGTACGTCCTCATAAATGAAACATACCAGTACTAAATAGGAGATAAACGTAGTAGATAATCACACCCCGATACCCATAGTTTATATTTATATACAGGTAGAATAGTTAGTGGGCTGTTATGTAGATAGATATATGTATTGTGTGTATATGTATACGCGTATGTAGGCATATGGATATGATAGTAAACAGACAGACATGCAGACGGATGGGTACATCGGTTATATGAACAGAAAAGTACACATACACAAACAAACAAATGAAGACTGATACATATGACCATATACACACACACTTCAATTCGTATAAGGACACATATGGAGATACACATCCATATATACAGACACAGTACATAGTCACAAAAAACCCATACACAGACGCACATATACACTCAGACATGCACACACAAGGAGACAGAGGTACACAGACACACACACTCACAAAAAACATAAACATGAACACATAAACATGAATATGCAGAATACATACATACAAAGGTACACGCATGCATATATATATATACGGACACATGCATACATACATACATACTTACATACATACACATGTATAAAAGCACACATACATACATACGTGCCTATATACATCCATGTGTATGCGCACACACACTGATCCACACACATACGCACAAACAAACAAAAAAACGCAGCTTGAATAACAGAGTCAACAACTATTGTAAAGGTTGCAAGTCGCAACGAAAATTTTCGAAAAATAAATAAGTAAATGAGGGAAAATATTACCGGCGCGTGTGTTAAATTATAAAGCACTAAAAGAGAATGGCTCTCCCCAGACACAACAGGACATGCTTCTACACAAAGAATCTTGCAAACCAAATCCAAAAACGAAATATATATATATATATATATATATATATATATATATATATATATATATATATATATATGTACATATATTAGCACTTCAATATGAATACGAAATGCTCATAAATCTTTAGCAATAAAATTAGAATAGGCCATAGCCTAACTAGCAACCCAGCTATTATTATAGCCTCTATTGACAATAAGAAAACTAGACTCCTTCTTCGAACCTAGGAAGAATAACAATAAAAATCACAACAACAAATCGAGTGATATAATAAGCGATCTTCCAAATAACTAGACCTCTAAAAATACGGACAACCACCTTATAAATGATGATCACCCTCACCATATCATAGGCACAGATAATCTTACTAATCTATGTGATTGCAGAGATGAAAATACTTGTGAATTCTTGAATAAATACAAAACTAAGAATGTAATTTACCAATGTGATGTATTCTCTAATAATTACAAGAATACTTATATGGGAGCAACTAAAAATGGAATGAAACTGGGATATAATTCCCATCTATCGAGTTTCAGAAATAGAAATAAAGCTATCTCTACCGGATTAAGCAGTTTCATTTGGGAACTTAAAGATAACATTAATTATAGATGAGAATGGCGCATCCTAGCCAAAGCCTCTTCATATAGCCTTAAAAATAATCTCTGTAATTTATACATTAATGAGTTCTTCATTTTAATTCAGAATTACTTAATAAGCGAGACGAGAAAAAAATAACATGCTTATGTAAAGATAAATTCCTCTTCTCTAAATGCCGCTAATACCTACATTACAGGTTAGTAGCTGACATGTCTAATATCTAATTACCTCCCCTCGACCCCCTCCTTACAACAGAGCATGATTTAATATCATAAATCACAATTATATCAAATTTCTCCGACTAACTGAATTATTTATCGTAAATGCACAATGTACACCAGGAGCTATAATTCTCTTTAATATATTCCCATTAAAGTTAGGTCACTGACTAACATACAAATTGCTAGGCAATACAAATTGCTAACATAAGTACGATTAAACGTGTGATTTAGCCTATTCAAGTCGTTTGGTTTTAATTATATTAACGTGGAGATAGCCCACGATGCACACAGCATTTTTTTTATTTGTTATACCTTTTTGCGTAACCGAGATTTATACGGTATATCGCACTCAAACTTTTAAGAGCATCCTTAATTTTTAACAAAGGCATTATTTGTAATTTTAGGAACTTATTTAGCAGACTCAAATAGCATTATTCATTACAATTGACACCGAATATTACTAGCAAGTATAACTCTCTCGACTAACACCCCGGTTAACTAGTTATTTTACCCACTTACTGCTACTCCATTCATCTAATTGAAGAAATGTACACACACGTGCAACCTTTAAAGGACACAAAAATGTAATCCTAAAGTCTTAACGAACTTTTTTCCTTTTTCTCCTGTCAATATTCCGCTGATAAACTCTGACGATGTCTGTTACATGGAACGAGAGAAATGTAAATTTGCCTAAAATGTAACAAACTAAAACAGCTGTAAATGTCATTTTAACTACAATCAAACTATGACCATTTAATAGCAACTATCAACTGCAAATTGGTAATTTTTGCTCCATTTCTTTTTCTCTCTGAATATAATAAACCACGGTTTACCATTTAAACTAGCAATTATTGTTAACCTTATAGCAAGGCCTATACACAGTTACGTAAGTCACAAGTAGTACTTACGGATACATTTATCTCTTAGACGGTTGCATAACTTCTAACTCATAATCTATCTATTTATCTATATATATATATATATATATATATATATATATATATATATATATATATATATATATATACACGTGGTTGGCAATTCTATATTTGCATGATAATGCATCCTAAATCAAGTTTGAAAGGCCATAATCAAGCCTGTCCTTTTATGGTTATTCAAGATAGTTTTATGCAACCTTGCAGCTTATAAAATTCTAGTCTGAGAAATATGTCCCCTTTTCCCCATTTCATGATGTATAATGTAGCATTCTAATTAGTTTCTTTTATATTTTATTTCCGATGACGTCAGGTCAATAGAGCCTATCTTGTACATAACTCTCCGTATCATACTATACCCCTGTTTCCTGTGTTTGTTTATTATATTAAACAAAATAATAGTATCAAGAGGGAAATAATTCCAATATTCCTCTACTTTGCACTATTACATTATGAACAAATTATGGGCTTTATATCATGATATTTGTTCTATAATTTTTCTATTAATTTAATGGATTTCTATTTCTGTATTTCTTTACTCGTCTAAGTTCAGTAATTCACTATCCTTATTCTCGCCTTATGATCTTTATATTATATTATACGCCAAATGTGTATAAAAATTAGTTTTAAAGAAAACCTGAAGCAAAAATTGTTACGTGTGCTGCACAGAATAACAAACTGAAAATCCAAACACTTGCATATCATGTGACAGTTTTTCCATCTTCCAACGATTTCTCATGCTTTGAAGTCATGTACGTTATTGATCCATATCGGTATCATCATTGAATCAATAAAAAGAACATTCTTTTGAATTATGTCTGGAGAATAAACTTTATACTATTGGAGAATATAATGCATTAATATTTCAATAAATGACGGAATGAAATGAATACAGAAGATTTTACTTTGCTATTATTGTAGCATAAGTGTCTCGCAATATAGTCTGTGACATGCTACACTATCTCAGCACATAGTTATTGAATATTCAAGCCCTTTAGGCTATTGAAACTTCAAAGAAAACTCTATGTCATTTCTCAACTCTTAGAAGAGTAAACCGACTTCTATGTAGGTGGTCTTAGCAACTTCAAGACTTTCCTTCATGGTGGAATTATATTATAGGATCTAAATATATTCTAATTTTTTGAAATTAGTGCTTCCATGCAACTTAAATATAGGTAAAGTCACATGCTGAAAATATAAAGTATGATTTGTAAAAAGACTCGAGTATATGAAGATATCTAAATTGTTGTATAAGTTTGCGTGTGCTAAATCAGAAGTTATCAATGATACGTTTTATCACTTTAGAGACGTTGTGCATTGGTTTCAACTTTTGGCTCAAGGACAGCAAGTCGACTCTATTCATCCCAATATTCAATTTATTTTATCGACCCTAAGGGATGAAGAGCTAAGTCGACCTGGGAGAAATTTGAAATCAGAACGTAAAGACGGACGAAATGCTGCCAAGCATTTTCCAGGCAAGCTAACGATTCTGCTAGTTCGCCGCCTTTACGTTGTACATATACTGATACGTTACAAAATTTTTCAGTTCTGTGATATACATATAATTTAAGATGAAACACATTGTTATGACCTTGACTATCAATACATGATAATCTTGCTCATTTAATTAATAAT
>NC_142942.1:2715000-2725000 GCF_046866305.1 Octopus bimaculoides | reverse complement strand
GCTCGGCCACTGTAAGAAAATATACAAAATCTGGACTCATCAGAGAATATGACCGGGTCCCAAGATGATGGTGGTCTCTACACCATCTCAGTGGAACAATCTCTTCTCCCCTTGATGTTAGTTCGTCGAAGTGGCTTCCTTCTTACTGCCCTACCACAGTAACCAAGTCTCTGGAGATGCCTGAGCTTCCAAATATATTTACTTAATCCGGTTGTGCAAATCTTATTTCTATTTTCTCTAAGTGTGTAGGTATGCGGCTAATCCTCGCTTCATTTCGTTTTGAGTAGCTCCTATACATATATGCTTACTAAACTGTGTTGTAACTGTGCACTGGTAAATTACATTTTTTTCTTTTACAAGTGTTCAACTGTTATTAAAGGTGCAATTATCTTTATTTCCGAAGTCACATAGGTTGTGTTGTGGGGAATAGTTGCTTACTGCTGTATTGGTGCATACATATGAATTATTATGAGGTGTATTTTGATTAACAGGGTTATTATAGTTGTTCGTATTATCAATTCTATGCTTGGGATGGTTATTGAGGTTGTTATATTTATTATCATTTTATTATTGTTATTATTGATATTGTCATTATTATTATTTCTATCTAATTAAAAAGTATCTAGTATTATTTTATTATCTAGGGGAGAATGATGCTAGATAACTTATGTGTCAGACTGTAACCTATCTTTATTGTTTTGCTATTAATAATTTGCGAGTACCTGCTGTTCTTATCAAAGTGTATATTTACAGTGTTGAATATAGATTTGACTAAATCAGTTTTAATTTGTTTAGCATGCGGGAATATAAGCCAATCGCTATCTTTTGTTTTTTCCAATATTCCTACATACGGCACATAGCATTCATCACATTCGAGTGATGAATGCTATGTTTATGTGTATTTGTATTTATCATCTTGTGATCTATGCTATACACGTTAGTCTCTCCATTAGTGGTGCTACCATTAGGTTTCTTCTGATAATATTTTATGTTGTTAGTGTTGTTATGATTTGTGTTATTGTTGGTATTATTCGTACTGCACTTCATTCCCACCGTTATATTATTATTTTTATTATTATTATTATTGCTGTCACAATTTCTATTATTATTATTATTATTATTATTATTATTATTGGTGTCGCAATTTCTATTCTTGTTAGTGTTGGGTACTATAGCTTTCTGTACTTAATTGCTTAAGTTAGGTAAATTTCTATATTCCATATTATTGCTATTGATGTTATCAATATTATCACTAGTCATTATATTATTATATGGAATATACTTAATTTTACTTTTTTATCCTGCATTTTAGTGCCTTGTATTGTTGTTTATGTTTATTGAATAAACCCTCATTAGAAGAGAGATAAGAAATTCTTTTACTAATGCTTTTGGAATAGCATCTTTTTATCGATTGTGGATGATCACTAAGAGTGTATATATTTTAAGTTACAGCTTGGTTTCATGTAAAGTTCATGCAGTTCCGTATTAAAATTACAGTTAACGCCTAGGCAGGTTATTAAGAAGTTTTCATTCTCTATTTTGATAGAAAGTCTAAATCTATCGTAAAATTTGTACAAACGTTTGTTAAGTTGTTCTAGGCGCCGGCTAGAGGTATTTCTAATTTCAAAAAAAGTGCATCAGCCCTGTAGAGATCCCCCTCCAAATTCTGGGAATTCCTTATTTAGGTTGTCAAATAGTTATATTCTCATAAGTTCAGGCACTTCCGTTTAATCTGGGGATCCCATTGTTATATCAAAATAATTAGGGGTATCCTTTCTTGTCCATAATTTATTATCAAATTCAATATTAGACTTTCGGGTCGTAAGGATTACGCCGATTTCTTTCTACTGATCTTAGTGTGGTTCTTAGCAAAACTAAGAGCACTATTTAAGATAGTAGGGTTTATTGAGGAGTAGTGATTTTGAATATCTATTTGTAAAACTTTATATTTATCTTTATGTTGTATATTAGAGAACCAGCCTATTGCATTTTGGGTATTAGTCCATAATTCAAGTTTGATCTTTTTCCTAAGGGTAGGTATGGACTTATCTTGCCCTGCTAAGTTTTCTTAAATCCTATTTAATGGGGGAAATTAATTTAATTTGGGTGTTACTTAAGAAGTTATCATTATGGTCCTTAATTTTAATTCAAGGTCTAATAGGTGTAAAAGGGTCTGTTCTATCATCTATATTACAATCAGTCATAATTTTGTTAGCATCTAATTTGATTGTTTTAAGAGTGCTTCTGGAAACTACTTTATATTTTTTTGTGATTTCTCTATGGATCAGTTCATGATAAGTATTTATGTCCATGCTGTAAGTTTTTTTCTTGTTCTTCCTTAATCTGAATGTACTATTATTCCATTTGTAGATTTTAATTCGAGAATGAGGTTCTTTAGATAAAAGAGGACCAGCATTTTTGCTCAAATGCATCAAGGTAACTCTTTGGTAGTGGCGTTGTTTGAGTTCTGAAAATTCCAGTGCTAAGGTCCTTATTATCCATGGTGTTGGTGTCGGGATAAGTTGGTTCATGCTTCCTGTCGTATTAGTAGGCTTTCCAACGTAGTCTATGGATGGATTCATTGATTTTAAATATTAGTTCTTTAAGATAGATGTTCTTAAGGGGGATAGTAATATCCTTTACGGATGAATCAAGGATTAATCCACAACGTACCATTTTAAGTTTAGTCATTTACTTAACGTTGCTTTCACTGAATATCCCATTTCAAACGCTTCAAAACGTCGCAGTAGAAAACTCGATTGACGGTCTGACATTAGGGGACGAATTCCCGATGCACAATACCAAATTTCCGGGGGTGACGCTCATAGCTGATCTTCCAGGGCACACGTCGTCTTCCTAGAACGTCTTAAGCTTTTCAAGTGCCCGTTCCACTCGAAACATTGCGTACGAACCATTTCCACGTCACCGCAAGCTTGCCGAAGCATGCTCAATTTCTCTGTAGCCGAACTCCCATGTTTCACGCAATAACTTACATTGGATATGTTTTACTGTGCATTATAAAATCGTAGATTGCAACATACACATGATCACACAAGTACACATTTTACAACTAACGAAGTAAACAGAGAAATGTCACTCGGCACGCTGGCTGATGAAGGTTTCCATGCTAAAAAGGGGAAAATGGACTTGACAGTATTTTATTAATTAAAGACGGCTTTATATGAGACCGAAACATCGTGATCAACTTTGTGCGAATCTAAATTGAAGACACCTCTCAAACACATGTGTGTGTGTGTAACTTTGGTACGCGTATACTATGTAATTGTTGTAATAAAATCTAATAATAATATATGTTGGTTATATATACAGTCGTCTAACCATTCAGTGTATTGAAGAAGTTTGCCAGTTAATGTTTAAGTCTAAACATTTGACAAATATAATATCACCGACAGTAAATAAGTTACCAAAATGTTGCAGTATTATCTCTGCAATCAGTGGCCAAAATCTACAATCGGTGACCGAAATATAACTAATATAACTCATAATCAGAGCCAGAATATTCTCAAATTGACTCTATTCGTCTAGGTAACCGAACTCTGAATAGCTTGAATAAACTACGTCATTCATCGACGTCGAATTAGTAAACGCAAAACATTGCTTTAAAAACGGAAAGACATACTTTATAGAATTACAAGAAATACGATTATGTCAGATTTCGAAACTCTTTGATTAGTGCTTCGTTCTATGTAAAAACAAGAAATGTGCATAAGAAAAGACAACCATTGCAATCATTAACAACATTTTATAGTTTACGAATGTTGTCTTACCTTCTAGTCCACAGTTTAAATTCTACTTCAAATGATATACCTGTACTACTTCAAATAATGCATCTCATTATTGCTGTCTTACATTAGATAATATGTGTATCTCTGTTTACGTTCTATGTCTCTTTGCGTCTTGCATCTTAGTGCATGTATTCATATTCTCAGAAACAATGCATTCTGTATGTTTGATGCTTTAATACTTTGATGTTAACTTAATTTCAGTGTTAGGTTTGAAACATATTAAATGTATTAATAATGTTTCATAAATCAGTTGATAAAAATCAAATTCATGTTCTACATAATATATTGGGCAAACATGTTTAAAATACACTGAACTTTTTATCGTAAACTACTAGGTAGTGATCGTTGTGGTAAAAATAGCTAAATATTGAAGCAACAGTTTAATGTATGCTCGCAAACAATACTGAAGGAGTAAAGAGATAGGTAAACAAATATCAGTATAATATACTTAGGCAGGGTAAAAGAACATACTGTCTACAAAACCATAAAATATGGGTCACACAAAAATGTAAACTGCAATATGAATATCAGAAAATGGATGATAAAAAAAGCACACATGACAAAATGTGTTGAAGTCTATTATAAGATTAATTAACAGAAAGTTTATGAATACTGGAA
This sequence comes from Octopus bimaculoides, assembly GCF_046866305.1. NCBI lineage: Eukaryota > Metazoa > Mollusca > Cephalopoda > Octopoda > Octopodidae > Octopus > Octopus bimaculoides. The sequence goes on along the minus strand of NC_142942.1, from coordinate 2,720,576 downwards.
AATTAGATGTTTTCTCAGAGTGAAATGACTAAAGCAGAATTGTTGTTGTCAAACTAGTTGACATTCATTCCGTTTGTACCCGGGATTTTATTTCACAATATTACAGTGGTATGAATGTTATACATTGATTATAATGCATTTTAAATTAATAAACTTCGCATGCTATCGACGGCAAACGCAAGAATGCACCGTTTATTGTTACTAAACAACGTATTATAAACAACTGATGCAACATTGTGAGAGAATTACTGTGTATGTAAGACAAGATTAACTGCATGTGTACCATGCATTTCACCTCTACAAGTTGATTCAGAAGCAAACGGTTCCATGTAGTCCTGCTATGCAATATAATGAATATAGACAAACACTATACAATTACACGTTTCAAATTTTACTTCATGCACACTCACAGACACACACACACACACACACACACACACACACACAGAGATAGATAGATAGATAGATAGATATATGTATATATATATATATATATATATATATATATATATATATATATATATATATATATATATATATATATATATATATATATATATATATATATATATATATATATATATATATATATATATATATATATATATATATATATATATATACATGTATATATATATATATATATATATATATAAGCAATGTTAATTATATATATATATTTCACGTAGGTATAGCAATATTGATAACCCGGAGGTAGATTTCAATAGAATTATGCTTCAGAACAAAGAAGCAGTTGAGTACTGAGCAGTATTAAGAAGCTAAAATGACGAAGGAATAAGAAATTATGTCGTGAACTTCATTAGCTACTTATTGATAATAATATTGATTTCAAATTTTGACACAAAGCCAACAATTTTGAGTGAGGCTGTGCTTATTTAATTGACCCCGAAAAAATAAAAGTCAAAGTTGACCTCAGCGGCTTTTGAACTCAAAAGACGGACGAAATGCTGCTAATCATTTGCCTAGGGTGCTAACTATTCTCTCAGTTAACCGCCTTAACTTAATGATAATAATATTTACAACAGCAAAATTTCCTCCCACTACAGGCACAAAAGCTAAAATTTAGGGAAATGGGCTAATCAATTACATCCACCTCAGTGCACAACTAGCACTATTTTCATAATTTATGTATTTATTTGGATATTTTCATGCATATATACGCATACATCTCCATATATACACACATAAATACGTATAAACGAATTCTAACCATAATGGTCTGGTGATCTAATGAGTTAGCTTGCTTCATTTGTTTTGATTTCTGAATGTCTAATTGTATTGTATAATGCAAGGCATACATATGAATGCAAACAAGTAAACATAATATATTTCACGCTGAAATTATTATTATATGAACGGGGCTGCGAAACAGTAGTAATCCTAAGGATGCCAAGTGGCTGAATAAATAGATCCATCTCTCATAGCTACGAACTTTCTATAATCTCCTGGATTTCAGGTATGTCAACACCCTGCATTGTACTTCTCTGTATTTGATTAGTATGCGGTCTGAGAGTCGAGACCATTAGAGTAGCTATATATATATATATATATATATATATATATATATATATATATATATATATATATTAGTAAACTACAGTTTACTCACATATAAACCTCAGATTATATATATATATATATATATATATATATATATATATATATATATATATATATATATATCCGTTTTCTTTCTGTTGAAGAGCGTAGCTCGAAACGTTAAAGACTTTCCGTATTCCCGAGCGTCATGCTAATACATCCTTTTGTTGTGTACACCACCTGTCCTCGTCTGTTGTTGTTTTTTCGTACATTCCCCCATATATATATATATATATATATATATATATATATATATATATATATATATATATATATATATATATATATATATATATATATATATATATATATTTATAATTATAAATAATATATATGCATATATGGATACAGGACTTCACCAACAGTAAACAACTTGAAGTACGAAAACAAATTAGTAAAATACTCAAACAGCGAGAGAAAAAAATTGAAAACTGGACAAGTAACACAAAGAACGGTACTTCATCAGTTAGCAGCTGTGTATCTACATCTCATTTAGAGCATTCAACGACAATATGAGTCTTCGAAGACAGCTGCTCTCATCGATACTAAAATTAAATTTTGGATTTATGGAGGGTCAGAGTTGGGAACAAAACACAGACAGTGGAGACTTACAAGGAAACCGAACGAAAACAAACATGGAGGGTCGTTAGACCTGAACGAGGGGAAAGCAGCTAACGCTGACAGAAATATTTTCTTTAAAAAGAAATAAGATAGAAGACGTCCTTAGGACGTCGTGGAGGAAAAGAAAGATGGTCAATTGAGGCAAGGTAAAATGGACGATGGTCACGTGTGATCAACGAGAGATAGAAAAACTGAAAGAAGGCAGAGGGCAAGAGAGGCAGACAGAAAACGGTGAAGGCGACATAGAGGGATTTAGAGAAGGTTGGCGGAGAAAACAGTATTGATGCAAGATAGTATATTAGCGCGAAGTTATTCACGAAATAATAGCAGACAATCCAAATATGTAAAGTAAGTCCATGCAATCCCGTAGCTCTAGATATATGACTACGCAAAACTATTTACTTCACCTACCAACTGCTGATGGCATTTATCCCCTTAAATTGCAAGTAAGTCATTTTGTTTTCTGTTTATCTATCTATCTACCTATGTATATGTATAGCTGAAACTAAATTGAAATCTATAGCCTAATATATCGAATTACTCGGAATTGAAATCTATAGCTTAATATATTGAATTACTCGGAAATAAATATAGGTTATACATATTAAAATCAATGCATATTTATTATCACTTATTTTTCTTCGTAAATGTGTTGCTCAGGGTCTAATATATGCAATAGATCATATCACATCACCATCAGAATTATATTGATTATGTGCAAATCATAAAATCCCTACATATGAAACATCTCTTTTGTGGAAACCACTTGTAAAGAAATACGTTATTGAATCAATCTTAAAATCTTCGAAAGAAATATATTACATAAATGCGGAAAATGGAAAAACTTATGAAAATATGCAATAAAAATGAAAATCCATTGACAAAACACACCACAAAACAATATAGTGTACAACGGTGTTGTTTGATACAACACTGACAGTTTAAGGAACCGGAATACATAGCGTAAAAAATCGTCATTGAAGTTTTAGTGAATTCGTTAAGTAAATTCCACTAATATATCATAAATACAAAAATGACATTTGCATGAAATTCAGCATGGAAACTGAGAGGAATTGGTAAAAACATAGTAAATAATAGATGAAATAATTGAAGGAGAAAACAGAGAGTTGTAATGATGATAAACATCATGGCTCAGATCATAATTTGAAAACAAAAGACGAAATAGAAAAATTAGAATTGAAAAAATGAAAAATTTAAAAACCGCATGGAAAATACCACAAATGTATATATATAAATATAAATATATATATATATATATATATAAGAGAGAGATATAGCCGAGAGTTGATGGAAAACCCACGATAGTAGGCGATTCAGTTGGCAGAATTGTTACACAGCCATTCAACCAACTTGTTTATGCAAATCAACGTGTCGAAATAAGCGAAATAAGTACAAACGACTCTAAATCATCAATTTGATACGGTTGAGAATTCAGAAAATAATAAACGTTTATTACTAATCAGATAAACATTATTTAGAATTATAGAATTATAATTGTGTTCCTTCATGTTTGTAATATTTTTTTCAGCAGATTTATAATATATCTAATTAGCAGAAACTTGAAATAGTGAATGGGGAAGCTGACTGTCTAGATTCTCAGCATGTTTATTATTCCATAGCAAAGTAAGGTAAATGATGATAGTTTTCGTAAAATTTTATTTGTTGTTCTGTCTTCTAAATGTTATATTTCTATTGTGTCAGTCAATGTGCCTGCTCATACTGTAGCATGCTCAATAATATTAAAATATCTAAACAAATACTACATGGAATGTTTTCGGTTTATATGTATTCAATATAATGTACACATGGACTCCTAAGAATGACTTAATTAACTGAATTGTGGATGTACACACTTGTTGCCAAATACCTACGCATATATTGACGTTTAATATGCGTTGGACAGTTACACATGTGAATAAACAAGGTTGGGAAATCCATTAGCTTAAAAGCAAATATAATTCTAGGATTTATTGCTATATATCTTGAGACAGAATAAATTAAGACGTAAATTCCTGAAAATATTGACCTTAAGAAGCAAATTGATTAGTTTGTATCAATAGTTGTATAACATTCGCACAAAATAGAATTAATATTTTGATTGTGGTTATATTAAATATTATTAAATCATTGCAAATATTACTTTATTTTCGCTAGGCACGCAATCCTCATACATCTATTGGAAATGGGATTCTGTGATGCTCATGATTTTCCAATGTATATGAAAGATAGGCAGTGATTTCGACAAAATATTGAAACTGTTTGTAAACTGAAATATTTTAAACAATATTCATCTTGTGAAATCAAAGTCAGAGCCAGTATACAAGTATGTTGAAGAGGAACATCGCTGACTAGAAATCACTACATGTACATAATTAAATTTTAAAGTATCTGTGGTCTACTGGGGTACTTGTAATACAGTACGCAATCCTAAATTTTCTGCATTGATTCTTAATGATACAAAGCCTCATACATTATGTGTATATCCCTTAATGAAAATATCCTGGTAAAGATCATATACACACAAAGCGTTTACGTCGTTGTGCTATTTACGAAATCTGCCACTGAAATCTGGTTCCGCCTGAAATTGATTAGGTTTAATGCGTCTTCTTCATTGAGGCCGCACTGCAACTCAAGTGTAGTATATTATGATGCTGATTCATCCAGTCTTTTCACCAATACCAGCACAACAAATATCCATCAATTGATTTCAGTTAACTACTCATACTATTCGAGTAATCAGGTACTCTCTTTTATTTTAAATGGTGACGATTTTAGCAAACTAACAACTGCTGTGTTTTAGTCGTCTTTCCAAACTTTTGCACAGAATGAAGATGTTTGGTGGAATGTTGTCCTTTTCAAAATATCGTTTCTTCTTTTATTTTGTTGCAAGCTTAAGAATAGTGGCTATCTTATGTCCTAATTCGTCCTTTCCGGTCATGCGTTTACGAACACTGAAAGCATTAAACACATCATAAAATGCGTATATATCAAGATTGTTATTACTATCTGGATTTCCTAATCTTTCGCAATACTCCACGATTTAATCATGATACGAAGGGTATTGTGATAAAGAGCTCACGGATAACCTTTTGTGATATAATAGCGTTGAATTGTGGCTTTAGTGTAATACCGTTCAAGAGCTTTTCAAATTTGCTATATATTTCAGGGCACCACTCATAACGTATATTCATATTTAATCCGATCGTTTATATAACTATATTGAAGGCGAAACAAAAGGAGGATTGTTATCCATCCATGCTTCCCATTAAGATATTGCGCGCTTTTGGAGATTAAAGTGTGAGACATAAAGAATG
>NC_142942.1:2705000-2710000 GCF_046866305.1 Octopus bimaculoides | reverse complement strand
GGTATGTGTTGTCCAACCCAATATCCGGCAGCGTCCACTTCTCTAACGGTTTTTTTCAAATGAATCAAGTCATAACCTTATCCATCTATTGTTTTCATAATCGGTCATAATGTCTTACGTTTAAGATGATTCCCATGCTTTCCCTGATGAGAAGGTTACAATTTTAATATCAAAGATCCCTATGGATCACACAGGTTGTAATCCTTTGAAACATATGTAGGAATAAAGTATGCAATTATAACATGCGTTTTCTCCAATCCTTAAATTCTTAAATATACTCAAATACCCAGAATTTCAAGGAGTCCCTCCCTTAAAAACAGGAGCTAACCACAGTTATTTTGTGTTCTTTGCTACATTGGTTTCTATTAATCCATTTATTCTATCAGAAGAATGTTTATTCATTAAGATAGAAGAAATACACATAAATATATATATATATATATATATATATATATATATATATATATATATATATATATATATATATATATATATATATATATATATGTATGTATGTATGGAAAGCAAACTTCGTAAGGCAGAATCACGCCTGGGTATATTACAAAGAAAAAATGAGCGATTTTGTGGATAACAGTAACTATTATACTAAGACAACAAATTTAAGTAAACTCTGTTTACAGACATGTATTCTTATTGATCATTCATGAAAGGAAACACTATCTTGGGAATAATAACTGAACGCACGACTGCAGTACTTATGCCAGGTGTGAACTGAGAAGCACTACGTAAACAAATGTATGTTAGATTAATTAAAACACGAGGAGTGCTGAAAATTTACTGACATTGGGTGAAAGAAAATACAGAAGGATCAGTTAAATATGATTTAATTCAACATATTCCTTGCCATGATTCACACACTTAGACCAACGATGCTTCACTTTTTCTAAGCCCTGTAAAAGAACTCGGAAGATGGGACTCCAACCAAGCCTGTCGCCACGAACTTTTCGGCACCCTCTCTTATGTACCAGAAGGCATTTCCCTTGAAAGTGTTTATTCTATGCAGATAAATTATTCACCTTTGCAGTTTTCTTAGCTATTTCAATTTAGTGGACGAAAATGGAAATTTGTTTTAATAATTTATAGTGAATGTGAAAATTACTGAATAACATAAATGGACATGATTTTCGTTTTATTTATTGCACGGTTAGTTTAGCTCAGCAATAGCACATTTAAACGTAGATTTCAAGAAGTAGGTGGCACCACAAATAAATCATAGCTGAACTATATCAAAAAATTCAGTACGAAAATCATCCTTATATATAGATTTCAAATTTTAGCACTACGCCAGCAATTTCGCGGTGGTGGTGGTGGTGGGGGGGGTTAAGTTGATTACCATCGACCTAGCTGCTTAACTGGTGCTTTTTGTTTTTATGGACTTCCAAATGGATGAAAGTCAAAGTCGACTTCAGCAGAATTTGAACTCAGAACGTAAATACGGACAAAATGCCGCTAAGCATTTTCCCAGCGTGCTAGCGATTCTGCTATCTCACCGCCCTAATGATCCCTGTATATTAGCATCACCTGGAGCCAGAACATTTGGGCTCAAAGGGAACTCTTCATATTTCCTTGTCCAACTGCTCACTGTTCATTTATTCAATTAACAATAGGTTTACGTCCCACAAAAAAAAAAAAAATACAATCCCGGTTCCTTGAGTGGATGCAAATTCCCGTGATCCACCCACGAAACTACACAGCATATAATATAGATATCTGTTTAATATATCCCATACAAATAATCAATACATATTACTTAAACAACATTACTCACCTCAAAAATATAAATTATAAATACAGTATGTTAACATACAATATATTTGTGTGCCTGTGATAATTACACACATAAAAGTGTGTATGTGTATGTGTATGTGTGTGCACCTGCGGGCTAATGTAGATATACATGTATGAATATGTGTGTTTCAGTAAGCATATATATGTGTGCGTGTATAAATGTATGTATATATATATGTATATATTCATAAATACACACACATACACACACACACACACACACACACACACATATATATATATATATATATTTATATATATATATATATATATATATATATATATATATATATGTATGTATGTATGTATATGTACGTATGTATATATGTACACCGACTAACACTGCCTAAAAATATCTTGGTGAATATTAGGTGAGCTATTTAACTAAAAGAGAAGTACTTAAGTATTAAGCGTTTCCGACATTTAAGTATTTTAAATTTGTATCAGCTTTCAATATGTCTGCACATAAAATTGGCGCCACTGAATTGTAAATGACTTGTAAAAGATCTAATTAAATACAGATCCAACAATATAACGTATAAAATTGATGCTCAAATTTTCCGTGCATAGCAAGCGGTCGAGGCGGTGAATTGGAACAGTAGTAAAATATTCGAATAAATGGCCTTGTGGTATTTGTTCCGGCTCCTTCAAGTCTGAGTTCAGATCTCGATACAAAACTGATAACTTCTCTTTTCGCGAGATCTGAAATGCCTGTGTAGTATTGAATTAGATTTTCCTAATGTTCATTCCCTTTCTAAAACAGCTGCTTTGGAGATCAGTTGGGAGGGACAAATGGCTTCGGAATTGATGAAAGCTTTCTTTGGTATTAGAAAATCCGGAAGCTGTGTTATTGTGCTCTACTGTAGAGAAATGAGAGTAAAAAAGACTTTTGAAGGACAGATTAATCATTTCTACTAAAATAGTTATTACAAACAATGTATTTAGTTATTGTTTACAATATATTCCACGAGTAAGGTTATTTAGAGAAAGTGCAGTTTCATATAAAAGGAAACTTCATGTAACTTTTGATAAAAATTTATTTTCCTAATTTCTTAACCCTAGTTGCTAGGAATCTGTACTCGCGATCGTGAGGTCATGTTTTCGATTCCTAGACCGGTTGTATTCCTAAGCAAAACATCATTTCCCCTTGTTTCTGCACGTAGCTCTAAATGAATTCCAGCAATAGCTGGGAGGTTTGCACTGTAACCAACCAACATCCCGCTCAAGGTTGGTTACTGTAAACTCGGTGAATTATACGTCATACAGAATAATTAAGCTCCGCTCTTAGGACTCCTACGGTGTATGACAGACCAGTGTCACAAATTGAGCAAGTAACCTATGTAATTAATACAAAAAACGGTGGGAAGAAAGTAGATGTAAAAAGTGGAAGGTTAACACTGGAAAAAGAAAGGTAAAAGAACGCTAAAAAAGGATAAAAAGTAAAGCCCTGTCCCCGTTGACCGAAAATACATAATTAGGCTGAAAGGCTATGAGCCTAGAATCTGCGGTACAGCCACTCAAAACGGAGAGGGGGGTATTTTCTAATTTGCTAATCGGAACTTATCCATACTCAGTGGATATAAAAATATGGAGAATGTCCACCCTCTCCGGATTGAGCAGCTGTCTTGCAGAATCTAAGCCCCAATCCATTCGGCCTCATTATGGTTTCACGGTCAAAGAGAATGTAACCCGAATATAACCGACCACAATTCATTTTCCCCCGTAGCTTTCGTTTTCCATTTTTTTTTGTTTCCTCTTTTACATCCTACATTCTTCTCGTATTTTCGCTTATTCTATCATCCTACTTTAAATTGTATGCTCCATATTAGCATAACATGAGATACTATAAAGATACCAAACGTGTTAGGAAGCGTTTTATATGTGTGTGTGTGTGTGTGTATGTGTGCGTGTGTGTGTGTAAATTATTAAGGTTGCTAGTCACGATTTGAAAACTAAAAGGCACAAGGACAATCTTCTCTAAATTGAAGACGGGTGCAGCAACATTGCTAGAAATAAGTGTCAAAACAATATGTATGTGTGTGTATATAAATATATAACATGAATATATGTATATATATACATATATATATATATATATATATATATATATATATATATATATATATATATATATATATATATATATATATATATATATATATATATATATATATATATGTATACATGTCTCTTAAAGGATAGAGCTCAAAATCAATGCATTGATATAGCTAATGTCTATCCCTCAATTAATCCTTCTGTTCTTAATAAAGCATTGTGGTTTATGCACAATAAAGCTGGGCTTTCTAGAGAAGAGATTAATGTAGTTCTAGCAGCCAGGAAATCTTTTATGAGGTTTAATAACAAGGTTTGGATTAGAAAGGGTACACCTGATGCGTTTGATGTACCTATGGGTAGCTCAGATTCGGCCCAGGTTGCCGATGTGGTTTGTTCCTTTATACTTTATGAGTTAGCTGATCAATTCCCAGATATCAGGGGGGGGGGGGTCTGTATAGAGATGATTGTCTGCTATTTCTCAGAAATAGTTCGAAACAGCAAGTACAAAGGATAAAAAATAGATTAGCTAGATTTTTTCACAGAATGGGAATGGATATTATTTTTGAGGACAATATATCTGTAGCTAATTTTTTTAGACGTTACGCTCGATCTGCATAATAAATCATATAGGCCATATCATAAACCTTTAACTAACCTGAGGCATATCAATAGATCTAGTAATCATCCAAAAGCAATAATAGATAACTTGGTCCATAGTGTATCTTTAAGATTGTCCAACCTGTCTGCAAATAATCTGGTTTTTGAAGATGAGGCAAAGTTTTATAACTCCGCTTTGCTGGAAGCAGGATATAATGATAAGGTATACTATATTAAACCAGATTGTGCTTCCTCTATTGAAGATGTTAATAATAATAATAATAATAATAATAATAAAATTGATAATGTGAATAATAGCAATAAGGGTAGTTATAAAACTAACAATAATAAGAATAATAAGAATAGTGTTAACCCATTCAGTAAGTTAAAGCATAGACCAAGATCCAACGATAGGGTACCAAGGACTGAAAATAGTAGGCTTAAGTCTTTTAGGGATAATAATGTAGGTTGTTATTCTAGGAAACAGGATAGTCTATGGTTCATCGTCCCATATGGGAGGCAAGTAAAATCAAATTTAG
>NC_142942.1:2677500-2700000 GCF_046866305.1 Octopus bimaculoides | reverse complement strand
GGGGAAAAAGTAGAAAGAATATGTACGATTATCGACATAGTATGCCCGGTGTGAGAGAAGAAAGAATAAATTACTACGACAATTCAACTAGGGAAATACGCAGGTTGTGGTCAATGAAGAGAGTAGAGGTGATACCATTAGTAATTGGTGCACTTGGAAATGTCAGCACTCAGCAATTAAAATGACTGAAAAGCTCGGTGCAAGTGTGAAGGTAGAACACCTACAAAAATCAGCATTGCTTGGAACTGCGAGAATTCTTCGCAGAGTTTTTGAAACATGATCATTAAACAAATGTCAGCTTAGTCTGTTGGCTATGGACAGCTGACACTTTCCATCATACCCAGCAAAATAATCTGTGAGTTTTTATATAATAATAATAATAATAATTGCAATAATAATAATAATAATAATAATAATAATAATAAGCAAACACATAATTTTCTTATGGTTTCTTAAACATTCACTTGAACAAAACTGTACAAATCCAAATATATGGTACCCTAGGCATAACACCTACATGAACTTCTAACTTGTTGTCTCTTGAGGTCTCAGGGTGAGACTTGGATCCAACTTGTACAAATGCAAAACAAAAGTCAAACATGAAATAATAAGTGTTTGCTTTAAAATTTGAGATCACATAGACAGTATTTTACGTAGGACATGGGCAGTTCCCATTATTATTATTATTATTATAGACGTCGCACAGATTAAGATATTGTGAGCTTGATTGAAGATATTATGCCTACCGGGTGTTTGTACTGTTTGTCAAGTCACCACATGGCGCTCAGACACACAACACTTTACGCAATATGCGTGCAGGTCCAAAAGGTGCCGACTTTTGCAATACACCTAGATTGTAGAGAATTTCTAAAGTTTTCAGATGTTTTTTTTTCTTTTTCAGATTGGGTGTTACTGAACCCAATGCTCCGATGATAATAGGGATAACGTTTATGTTTGACGTTCATAGCTGCCACATCTTAGCGATCTCAATTCTTAGGTCTCAATATTTATCAACCTTTTCTCCTTCTTTCATGGGGATCTCCTGGCACTGCCTAATCAATTATTAGGCACACTTGTTTGTCTCTCCTAAAGGTTACTATATCCGGCCTTCGGTGCTCTAATACCTTGCCTGTCTGGAAGTCAAAGTCCCAGAAGATTTTTACCTTCCCTTTTTCGTCCTTTACCTTTCCTGGAGTAATTTGGTACCAACACCCGTAACCTCATATTCATACGGCATAGTAGCCAGCGGAGAGTTTGAGCTACCTTGTAATGTCTACGCTTGTACTCTTTCTGCGCACGACTTTCACAAGCACTGACTATGTGAGTCAAGCTTTTGACCCTCTTCCCACACATTCTGCAGAGGTCCTATGCACTTGGTGTGGTATATATTCTTTTTCACTGAGTTGTTATTCAATGCCTCGTCCTGGACAGTGATGATCAGACTTCCAGTGTTCTATTTTAGGTCACCCTTGTTAAGCCACTTCCATGATGCTTCCTGGATTTTTAATCTGTTAGTTTCGCGGTGGATCTAACCATGTAATTCAATGCGGAGTAGAGTTTCTTCTTTCTCGTTGGCTGTTCTTGATCTGAATTCATGAGTACTCTCAAGTCCATTTTCGTTAAATCCGTCTGCATTAGCAGCATACTGTAGCAGGCCTTATTTGCTGTTTACCAAATATTCTGCGATGTTTCTTTTTTCACTGTTGATGCACTCTCGTATGCTAATCCGCCCACGTCTATCTTTACTCCTCTTCATGTAGAGCCGGTGCACCTTCGCCTTAGTGTGGAGGGCCCCATACATTGTCATTTTCTCTCGTTTCAAAATAAGTACCGCACACTTCGAATTCCATCCCTATATCGTTGCTGGACATTTGCACAGTCTCTGATTTTGCGAACTGTTTTAAACTATCCATGAGGAGAAGGTGGTTGCGTAGGACTATAGAAAGTGGGATCAAAGTTATAACAAATGACAGAGGTGAACAAGAATCTCTTTGGGAGATTCCTCTTTTGATTGTTACCTCGGCTAAACAATGGTTGTTACAGAGAAGACGTGTTTTTCAACTAGGCATGCTGTTCTTAATCAAAGCACACACGTTCTCAGTTATACCACATATGTCGAGAGTTTCCAAAATCCACAAATGTGGCAACATGTCGTAAGCCATTTTGAAGTATATCCAGGCCATGCATACGTTTTGTTTGGTATCGTTTACAGTTCTTCCTTATAACATTCTCCATCACAAAGTGGTCCTTGGTGCACTTGGATCCTTTTCGGCATCCCTTTTGTTACTCTGGCAATAGTTTATTTTCCGCAAGGATCGTATATCCCTGCGAGGATACCTGTTAATACTTTCCATAGGAGGTTAAGACAAGCAATGGGTTGGTAATCGCCAACCTCATTGCCCTTTGACCGATCTTTCATTAAGAATGTTGTTTTCCCCTCTACAACCCACTCCGGAACTGCACTACTTTGTAGGCAATTGTCTAATTGCAGCGAAGTTCTCTTTTGTGTTGATTTAAACTACTTGAGCCAGTTGCCTTGTCGTCTGGTCCAGCTGCTTTCCAGTTTAGCAGTTTTTATACCTGTGTAATGACATCCTCTGTCGTTATGCGCCTGTCGTAGAGCCTCCGGGTGATGGAGTTCGGATCTAACGAAATGAATCCACTCTGTACCGTGGTTTTGTGAAACTTCTTGCCTCCAGATGTTATTCCAAATGTGTTGGGTTTCATCTGATTCAGGAGGTGTATTATCTTCTGTATTTCCTCCGAAGCCCTTCAAAACTGCCTCTGGTTATTTGAAAATAACTAGTTTTGCTGGAACTGCGATATGCGTATTCTTCTTCTTATTATTATTTCTTTTTTCACTTATTAGCCACTAAGACCGACATATAGGGGACAATACAGTAGGCGGGGACATTTCGATTTTACACAAAACGAGTAAACAATTAGGAAAACAATAGCAATAAACGTTTAATAAGAAAAGTATAACAATGAGATGTGCTCAATAATGATGATGGCCACCCAGGGTTGACTCAGATATCTCACCAATCCTGAAACAACCGATGCTTCGAGCGTACCTGGGAAGGTACAACTCTCTTCCTCAAATTCACCAGCCTACAGCCGCACTATTGGCATAGGTTCACTCACACAGGCAATTTTAACAACATTGACCCACCTTTCAGCAAATGTACTGGGGGGAATCACTTCTCTCTCCATCCCCATCTTCCTTTCAGAATGAAATTTTAAAAAGTTGTTGAGGGATTGGCCAAAGAGGAAAGTGTCTGTCTTCAGTCCTTTCAACTTGGTCCACTGTACAACCTCTTTCGCTACTGCTACCAGACAGGAAAATTGCCTGCCCTTCCTGGCCAAAGGAAGACGGCAGATCAATCTTCACTATGGACTCGGCCGATAACCGGATCTGTCTTACACGCGACATGATGGTGAGGCGGTAGTACATCACGGAGGTAATATACATATTCGCCACCTCAGCCCGATCTTTCAGCGACAGATTCCTTGCAGCCCATTTCTGGGTGAGTCTGGCTACTCTGTTCATCATCTCGACCTAATTCTTATCCACCTGGAGGTCTTTCCGAACTAAATCCCAAGAACCTTTATCAGTCGCTCCGTCCGTCCTTCCAGTGCCCAAAGACGCAGTTGGACAGCATAAACGTGCCTCTCCAGCTGCCGAGTTGCAAGCCGACGGACATTCCCGGGTTACGTTTAGCTCGCTACGCGTAATGGAAGTGTCTGTGATGCATATTCATTTGGAAATGGTAAAGATACATATGCTAATTCCCAATTCACAAGCACGCTATCTTCCTTCGCACCGTACTTGTGTACTAGCTCGAGGCAGAAAGCGCTTGTATTTGTACAATAAGGATGCCATGCATCTTTACAATAATACTCTCATGTCTCATCGAGTCATGCAATATCGTCACAATTGTTTTTGTTTTAAAGAAAAGACATGGTTCGCATTAAATCAATCACGCTAAAAAAATTATGGCTACTTTCTTTTGGAAGCCTTTATTGTCTTTCTTGCTGCCTTTTAAAAATGTATCGCGAGGTATGTTATCAGAAGCACAATTTTCACTGATACATATATGGGCATATGCTTTCACACTCATACACGCACATAAATAATTTTAAATACATGTGTGTGTATGAGTGCGTGTGTACGTGTGTGTGTGTGTGTTTGTGTGTGTGTGTGTGTGTACATGGCACATACATTTTATATTTTTGTACATTGACATATATTTTATTGGAATTGTTTCTTACATAAATGACGTGTTTTAACTAGGTAATATAATTATTCATTTAGTGCAAATAAATTAGATATTGAAAATTGTGATCGTTAGGAATATTTTCCTGTTTACTGAATTACTATAACAATGAGAGACAAATTATATCGTTATTTATCGAATATATTACAATGAATTATATCCTTTTGAAGCAATTGATAATAAACTAATTTTATTTCTCAAAAGAACAGAAATTGCAATAAATTCAATAAAACCTGTGTAATGTGTTGTGTTCAGTTTTAATATCAGCAAATGTGATTGATAATAAATTTACGAATTTTTGAATTTTCACTACTTTGGATAAAATGTGTTGCGGATACACTTGTCAACAAAAGTACATACATGTGTATATATGTATAAATATGTACATATATACAATATATATATATATATATATATATATATATATATATATATATATATATATATATATATATATATATATATATATATATATATATATATATATATATATATATATATATATATATATGTATATATATATATATATGTATGTATGTATATAGATCTATATATATATGCATATATATATATATATATATATATATATATATATATAAGAATGAGATAAAGAGACCAATGGCATAAATAAATTTATATTTGATGTATAATGTCTTACAGCTGTTTCAGGGAAACTTCAATGTATCCGTTCATCGGAGACTGTAATAGTAGAAGATAAAGATTATTACATCTCCATGAGGAGATTTACAGTAAGAAATGAGAGCGATGAGGAGAAGAAAAAAACAAGAAGAAAAAGTATAGTTCCATTCCAAAAGTAAATATCCATGTATAGAATCCGTGTCGGTATTTTCCAGTGATAATCATAGTCATCCACCAATATAACAATATAAATTGGATAAAAATTCCAATTAAAAAAAATATATAAACCGTTACAAGTTAGAATAAACATAAAACAATGTTTTATGGGGTATCTATTTACTTCTGTCATGTCTAGAAAAAAACTTTCTTTCGTCGAGGGCTTATATACCCCATTATAAGACTATTTTATTTAGTCATTCCGCAAAGATCGCTATAAGCTTTAATCTTATAAAATACTATTATTATTATTATTTACAAAATTGCAAACCTAATAAAAGCAATATTACATTAATTGAAGGATCACTGAATACATTTCGTAGAGTAGATATTTATTATTCTTTAACAAGAATGGTTACTGACAGCGAATTCGAAGAACTGGCTAGTTAAGCCATCATCGGACTGTCCGATGTTCGCTTACGCATATACATACATACATACATTTTTTTTTTATAAGTGCACAAATGTGTAGTGTAACATACAAATAAGATGATAATTTATTTAAAATCTCAGAAACGCCGTTAGAACGGCGGAATTATTGAGTAAATTAACCTTACAAAGCCGAAGAATTTGCCAAGAAATACCGATGGCTGCTTGTTGACAAATTGTTCCGCTTTGTAAGGGTAATTTACGCAATATTTCTGCTGTTCTAACGGCATTTCTGCGTTGGGAAATAAACTATGCTCTCATATATATATATATATATATATATATATATATATATATATATATATATATATATGTATATATATATATATATATATATATATATATATATATATATATATATATATATATATATATATATGTATTTTAGTTTGTATGTATATATGTATATATGTACGTATGTATGTATAAATGCGCGTGTGTGTACTGAAACTGAAAGTAGCACTGCATTACAGTTGTCCATTTTTGCTATTTTCAACTTAAAAGAAGTTTAAAAAAACTATTCTATTTGATCGAAGTCAAGGTACGAAAGTTCATCGCTGCTAGATAAACACAGATAAATATCATCTAGAAAGATGATTCATCTCCTTACTAGTTCTAAGGTCTGTAAGTGATCTGATGTTGAAAACATTGATGTAGCTTCTTAAAGAAAGTATGAATGTGTAGATCAAAACAGCTGGTATTATGTTATGTATGCACTCCTACACAGCTGAATTGCTTATTCTATTAATTATTTTTTTTACTTCTGTCGCTTCAAGAGACCGAAACAGCATCTATGTTTGAAGGTTATATTTAAAAGAACCTATATTAACAAACACTTAATTTTGGTGAGAGTGAAAGAGAAACCTGCGAGATAAACTTTTTTCTTCGTTGTTGGTTCATTTCGTTATTGATATTATTTCAACAGTTTAAATTTTGAAATTTTATTTAAATATTTCGTACATATAACACAGTGTAGGCACGGAAATATATGTCGCCACGGCACAGCTACATATAAAGCTAAAAATACTTCTACTTTGATATGATATGTTTTTTTCAACTATGCAAGCTATAAAATCGCAAATAGTAACATGAACATTCAATCATTAATATCATGACATACATAAGAATCATATTAGAACGCTCAATGAGGAATTTTTATTATTGATTTATGTATGTATTTGTGTAACTATCTGTGTATGTCTGTTTCTATGTGTAAGTAGTTTCTATATCTTTCTATCTATCTATCTACATATATATATATCTATATGTATGTATTTAGTTTTATTCTTTTACTTATTTCAGTAATTTGATTGTGGCCATACTGGAGCACCATCTTAAAGGGTTTTAGTTAAAGAAATCGGTCTCAAGATTTATACTTTGTAAGCCTAGTACTTATTCCATCGGACTTTTGGTGAACCGCTAAGTTACAGGGACGTAAACACACCAGCAAAGCTACTCACCAGGCATTGGTCGACCCGAGGTCATAGTAGAAGACACTTCCAAACAGTGGGGCTGAACTCAATACAATGTGGTTGGGAAGGGAGCATCTTACTACACAGCCACGCCTACATCTATACATAAGTTTATAGAAATGAAGACAGTTGTAGGAACAACAAGCAAGTGTATTAGTTTGCTACTCGGGGAAAATGGAGAAGTATTTTGCGTTTCGGGACTACGCTTTCCGACAGAAAAGAATAAGAGGAAATAAATAGAGAGGGAATGAAAAAAAGAAAAAAAGGGGCAGTGTCAGCGGTCAAACATGGCGAAATGTTACTCGTTTCAGTCATTTGACTGCGGCCATGATGGAGCACCACCTTTATTGGAGAAAATCGCGCCCAGGACTTATTTTTTGTAAGCCTAGTACTTAATCTATCGGTCTCTTTTTGCCGAACCGTTAAGTTACGGGGACGTAAACACACCAGCATCGGTTGTCAAGTAATGGTGGGGGGACAAACACAGACACACAAACATACATACACACACACACACACACACACACACACACACACACATATATATATATATATATATGTATATATATGTATATATTTACTTGGAGAACGGAGCAACAAATACAAGAAAAAGCATTTTCGTTGGACTAGATAGCCGTTGTTTTATTATGTGGAGCTTGTGAAATGAGTCAGTGTGGAGGTTTAGGTTATAACATGGGCCTCAAAACCAACATAGTCCGCTCACTAGTGAACATAATAGATAAACATCTCATTGTGAACAATAAATACGCAGAAATATTTAAGAACAAAATAAGAATCGGCCACAGCCTAACATGTAACTTAGCTACCATAATAGCATCTTTTAATAATAAGAAATTAGACGCATTCTATACAGCTAGAAACACCACGAACAAACAAATCAACAACCCTCTAAACAATAGGAATAAATCCAACCCTAGGCCAACACCCCTTACTAGGAGGGATGCACACCGAAAAAACAATAGGGCCACACAACAACACACATACATAGACACCCCTCATAACCTATGTGGCTGTAGAGATAGGAACAAATGCAACTTCTCCAATAGGTGCAAGACAGATAATATAGTTTATCAATGTGATGTACAAACAAATAGCCACACTAAATCTTACATTGGGGAAACGAGTAACCAAATACGTTTAAGATATAATGAGCACCTAGCGAGTTTCAAAAACAGAAATAAGGCAAATTCTACAGGGCTTAATTCGCCGTTGTATATGTGTGTGTGAGGGGGTATATTTGTGTGTCTGTGTTTGTCTCCCCACCGTCGCTTGACAACCGATGTTGGTGTTTAAGTCCCCGTAACTTATTGGTTCGAAAAGTGACCGATACAATAAGTACTAGGCTCACAAAGAATAAGTCTTGGAGTCGATTTCTTTGACTAAAAGCAGTGCCCCAGGAATGCCGCAGTCAAATGACTGAAATAAGTAAAGAAAGGAAAAGAAAATAAAAGAAATATACACCGGCGTCTGTACACACTCGCCTACAATCACAATATAGAATAGATAATAATGTGTATATATTTGTATATGACTCTGCGTGTTCAAGTGCACGCATTTGCGCGTGCGTAGTGTGTGTGTGAGGTAGATAAAATGAAATAGTTAATCCAATTTTTTCGCTTCACATTTTTAAGGAAATAAATGAACATAATTGTAGATTGTCGGAGTCAAAATTTCCGTAGGCTGCAAAAATCATTGAATTAACGTTTTAAGCTCTAAAACTGTATAACTGGTTACTTTGTGCGCTATTTTTATTGTTGATATAACTGTCTTCACAATTTTATAGTGTAAATTAATAATGTGTCCTGTTTTATGACCTCTAATGACCCGAGTTTTATGACCCCAGCTTGAAAATGCGATAGCGTCTTACGGTAAAAAAAAATCAAGCTGGAAAGCATAAAAAACCGGAAAGCCGTATAACATTAATATATTTATATCAGTGCTGCATCAAACTGAACACAATGAGACATACAACTGTAAAGAAACCTAAAACACTTGTCACTTTCATGTGTACGCTATAGTTGAGGTATTCCCGCTTTTACAGTTGTCGAAATTTTACTGATATTGTGTAATTGTTGTTGCTTTCATTATTAGTAGGCACGGTGAAATGCTTAGCGTTATTTCGTCTGTCTACATTCTGAGTTCAAATTCCGCCGAGGTTGAATTCGCGTTTTATCCTTTCGGCATTGAGAAATTAAGTACCTTTCGGGCACTGGGGGGGGATGTCAATGGCATCGACTATTACCCCCCCCCTCCTCCACTAAAAAGTTTCAGGCTTTCTTTCTACATTCACTCCATCAAATCGACGTTGCCTGAACAAATGCACGGTGTACCACACGTCAGGTGTCGAAGTCATCGCAGAACAACGTGTGGCGATGTGCTTTGATGAAGAACACAACGCAACTCCATGCCCCCACTATATTTACATACACACACACACACACACACACACACATATATATATATATATGGCTAGATTTAATTTGCGTATACAAATTTAATCAGCGATCCATGGGACGAGCCGTTTTAGCGATGCGTCCTGCCCAAGCTCGTCGAAACGCCAGTGTTAAAACGTGGGTGGCTGATGAAGGAGAATGTTCTCTATGTGGCTCGTGTGTTCTCGTCTACGTTTGTTTGCAATGTCCTGTACCCAGATATGCACCTATACATACAGGTGGATGTCGGTATGCACATACCTGCACGTATATATGCATATACTCATTTACTATTTGTTTTTACATGATTGTAAGTAGTTTTCGTAACTCATATCCTCCGACGCTACTCTATCGCTTTCTCTTTCTCTTTCCTTTCCCCCCCCCCCCTTCGTTCTTCCTCTGTACTACTACGTATCTCGCTTTACCCCTCTCGTTCTTCCTCTGTTACTACTACGTATCTCTTTTTCCCCCTCGTATTTCCTCTCTTTCTCTTTTCCTCTCGTTGCTCACCTATTCTTCTACTTCCTCCCTCTGTTTCTCCCTCTACCACTCTCTCTCTTCACTTTACACCGGCATGGTCACATGCTTCCGGTCAATGATCCTTTCCTTCCTTGGCTTTCGCCAAGCAACGCACGCACCACTTTGTCCCTCTCGGGTCCGTGCCTCATCGCGTTCATACACACATAATTTTTCTCGTCTGGCCGTAAAGCCTTTTCTGTTTGTTTTCCTGTCTTGTTTTTTGTCCGCCACTACATTCCTCCATGGCTAGATTTAATTTGCGTATACAAATTTAATCTGCGATCCATGGGACGAGCCGTTTTAGCGATGCGTCCTGCCCAAGCTCGTCGAAACGCCAGTGTTAAAACGTGGGTGGCTGATGAAGGAGAATGTTCTCTATGTGGCTCGTGTGTTCTCGTCTACGTTTGTTTGCAATGTCCTGTACCCAGATATGCACCTATACATACAGGTGGATGTCGGTATGCACATACCTGTACGTATATATGCATATACTCATTTACTATATATATATATATATATATATATATATATATATATATATATATATATATATATATATATATATATATATATATATATATATATATATATATATATATATATATATATATGAAATAATTAGCCGCGTAGCTCGTTAGCAAGTGTGACGTAGTAGCTTTATACCACACTTTCGTTAACTGGTTTATAGCCACCAGCAGACACAGCCATTACCTTGTCCCGATTCTAAAGCAATGCAACAACAAGGATGTGACAACTGAAGACAGGTACGGTTGCATCGTCTCTAGTTTGGTACTCAATTTAAATTCAATAGAATAATCCCGAGGTTAATAATTTGCCTTAACCGCGGGTACAACGCGCTAGACATCCTGGCATGAGTAACACAAATTTATGCTTGAAGACTAACAGTGAAATTACGACACTGCACGCACACACACACACACACATACACGCACACACATACGCGCACACACATACGCACTTGAATAAAATAGAATGTGTCTTTGAACGCGTCATTTGTGTTCGTGTATCTGTGAATGATTGGATATGTGTATGGGTGTTAACTCTACTTGAATTTATTGGTATCTGATGGTTTAATATACATAACTAAGTTCGTTTAACACAGAATGATTTCTCGATATCTACCTGAGTTTATTCATATTTCTCTCTCTCACACACACACACACACACACTCTCTCTCTCTCTCTCTCTCTCTCTCTCTCTCTCTCTCTCTCTCTCTCTCTCTTTCTTTCTTCGCCTCTTTCTCTCTCTATCTATCAGTCAATATTTATATGAACATATGCGCGCGCGTGTATGGGTAAGGTAGAATTTTTTTCTCCACTGTAACTGAAGTGAATTTGCCTTCAGAAGTTGAAATGTGTCACAAACATATTTGAAGTAAACACTGCTTGGCACTGATATTGCTGACTTTCTTCCCGCCTGGCGCTCAATCAGCACATCTTAGTCAATGTTGTTAACTTCGTGTTAGCTAGACTTACGGCTTTAAATCTGCCCAGACTTAATTCTCGTCACTAATTCCCATTGAGGAAGGAAGGCTAAGGAGCCAGAAACGCTGCGTCTGGGAATCCGACAGGGGACAACAGGAGAAAACAGTGGGCAACAGTGGGCCACACTGCGTAGACATGTAATTTTTTATATATTATATGTGTCTATATATATATATATATATATATATATATATATATATATATATATATATATATATATATATGCATGTATGTATGTATGTATATATATATATTTACATATATATATACATACATACAAACATACATACATACATACATACATACATATACATATACAGACATACATATATTTTTATTCATGTATGCGTATTCATGAGAATACTTATACTTGTAGGCTCATAAATTTTGATGGCCACTCCTATCTATTTCGAAGTGGCTGAATAGTTCAGCACGTCATATGAATCTATCTATGAGTATAAAATTTATGGCTACTAAACCTTGGTATTCTACTGAAATAATTTACTCTGCATGTAGATCTGATGATTTGACAGTCACGAAGATCCCAACGACCCATACACTACTGAATTCTATCTTAAGCAATATAACATTAATGCTTATCTACATAATACTCGACACATTCCACAGTACATAGCACATATCTAGTTTCAAGTAAATTACTAGATCAACATTACACCTGACACAGTTTTGTGAATATCTGTTATACTTTACATTAATGATAAATAACTTCATGCGAAACAATTATCGTTGGAAAGGTGTTAGCTCGCGCGCTATTTATGTTCATTTATACATACATGTGCATACAGACGCAGACACGCGCATACACAAACACACACACATACACATATACGTCATAGTATTTTCTATTTTTGTCCCCTTTACTTGTATCCATATAAGGAGAACACATTATATATTTACAGAGACACACTCAAACACATATTTAGACACGGAAACGGTGATATATTTGTATGAACATGTGTATGCGTATACGTCTGTATTAGCAGGTTTGTGTGTGAAGTTGTATCAATGTAGGTATATATGTATGTGTATGCATGTACGTGTTTGCATATAGGTTTGTATGTATACATGTATCATTATCTGTCTAGGTTCGACACATATTTGAAAATTGATTGCATTTGTCTGGCTTTGCCACCAGTTAACTCATTATCTTCCACCGGTTTAGCAGAACAATCACCATCACCTTAAAAGACTGACATCATCATCAAACCTCGCCAGTATAATCTCTCCACCTAGACCAACTCTAAATTGCTGTGTCTAACATCAGCACCAACACTTTTACAAGCATTACGCCAATATGCCATAAATATTTCAAACTGATGATTACTTTGTGTGGGATGTGTGAAACCAAAATGCGAAGCTAACTAATTTTTGTTAGAGCAACGCTATTGGTAAGTGACATCATGTCTATCAAACACCATTCGCCATCTATATTTTACTAGTGGACTTTTCTCCTCTGATTTTGTCATGTTTGTTTCATTAGTTTTTTTTCTTCTTTTTTTTCTTTTTCGCTTCTGAATGTTTTGTTCTAGGAAATACTGTGTAATAAGATCAATAATTTCACACTCTTCCCGTCATTTTCGCACCTTTCCTCTTGTTTCTATGTATCGCATATGTGGTTTTCTCTCTGCATTTTTATTCCACTCCTCTATTTTGTATGGTTCCTTTCAACCAGTTCTCGTCTATTTCTCTGTTACAATCCACTTATTTCTCCAGCGCAGTTTCATCCCAGTAGTTGTGTCTTTAACTGATCACTTGATCTGATAAATTCTGCTACAAAATCTAATCAGACGCATCGTATCATTGAATGAAAAGATAAAACATCAGTTAGCTCTTACTGTACTGAATGTCATAAGTCTTTGCAAAAAATATTGATAGGAGGTTAAACGACAATCACAGCGCCAGCGATGCGATATATTTAGTATACTTACGGCCATTTCTTTTTATAATTACAAATCAATTATTAACATTTCTTGCTTTATGAGTGTGAGTGTGTGTCGGGGAGTATTAGTGTTTCTTTTCGAACCTTCGTAGCCGGTGTTTCTATTTCACGTCCCAGTTACGAAGCGATTCAGCAAATAATGCAAAACGTATAGTCTAGGAAGACGTGAATGATAGAAGTGAAAATAACTTCTAAAATTGTGCTGGAGTCGGTTTGTCGGCTACGAAGCATCAAGGCGCTGCTTCATCGATATTGCAATCCATTGTGCTTAAAACAATATGTATGTATCTGTGTTTCAAACTACCTATCTAACTATCTGTTTATCTATCGATCTATTGATCTATCCATTAATCTATCAATCTATCATTCTATCTAATCTGTCTATCAACCTATGTATTGCTTTATTTATTTACACCCCTCTCTCTCTCTCTCTATATATATATATATATATATATATATAAATATATATATATATATATATATATATATATATATATATATATATATATATATATATATATATATATATATATATATATATATATATATATATATATATATATTGTGTTCTGCTCTCAAAAATCAAGATAACTCCACTTCATGAAAACATGCATCCCCTCCAAGCTATACACGAAATCTGTTAATTCGGCTGTGAAGCGGTTAGGGCTCACAGTACACCAAGGAAGAAAGCAAAAACACACGATGTTACAAAACATTGGAAGGTGAGTGTGTGTCACTGAAGCCATTCATACATATATACATATGCATAGCAAAAATCCCGCCAAAAATACACACACACAAACAAACATTTCATGATCAGGTTGTGAAACGCTGTTATAGATTATGCCTAACCGAAAACAATCACAGCCACATCATCCAAACAGACCGGGTGAAACCGGATTTAGCTGCTAGTAACATATATATATGTATATATATATATATATATATATATATATATATATATATATATATATATATATATATATATATATGTGTGTGTGTGTGTGTGTGTGTGTGTGTGTGTGTGTGCGTTTGTATGTATGTATGCATGTATGTATGTATAGATAGATAGATTGATAGATAGATAGATAGATGGTTAGATAGATAGATAGATATCTTTTTTATTATAGCCACACAGGGCTAAATACAGAAAATGAACAAATTACAAAGTAGAGCTTTTCTTGGGGGGGGGGGGGGATAATTTCTATCAAAAGGGATCGCGGAAAGAAAAAAAAACGTGGGGGGAGGAGCGATCAATAGGGATCGTCATCAAAACAGCAACCACACGTATTAACAGCCCTCTCACCACCACTGGGGAAACAGTTTCGCCAGCGTGCAAGTTAAATTTGACAGCGAAGAGAAAGCGAAAGAGTTGTGCACGCTGACTCTTCGTTCCGAACATATAATATTGGTACCCACGTACCTTGGACAAAGGGTAACCAGAGTATCAACAAAAAATGTCCCTCCAGAAGTGGAACCACAATGGCTGTTATCAGCTATTTGTTATCACATGGAAGGAAATATAAACATTCTAGAAACTACTGCATTAAATCAACAACCATCAACAATACACCCACTTCAACAAACAAACACACAAGCAGACTACAGACCGACAGATAGATAGATAGATAGATAGATAGATAGATAGATAGATAGATAGATAGATAGATAGATAGATAGATAGATATCTTTTATTAGCCACACAGGGCTCAACAAAGATGGGACAAATACAATGTAGAGCTTTTCTTTTGGGGAGGGGGAAGGGAAAGAGAGAAAAAAAAGTAGGGGTGTGTTGATCAAAAGGGATCGTAGGAAGGGAAAAAGTGGGAGTTCGCTCAAAAGGGATCGAGGAAAAAAACAGCGATCAATAGGGATCGTGTATCACAGTAAGGTTCTCGTGTAAAAAGAGGGGAGAAAAGTTTAGGTTTAGCCGTGGAAAGAAAAGCCTACGGAATAGACCACGGTAACCTTGGTCAATGTTGACATTGTTATTGAAAGAACTATAACAGTAAGTGACTCTCTTTTGCCTTTTTGTCTTTTTTTCTCGATTTTTTTTTTACTCTTCTATAGTGTTATGCTCAAGGTGGCTCCGTCATTCACACGTGCCATCCTTGCTACATTCACCCATCCTTTTTTGAAGCATTCACTAGACAAGACTTCCCTTTCTACTCTCACCTTCCTCTTCAGGTGATACTTGAAGAAGTTGATGAGAGATTGCCCAGAGAGGAACGTCTTTGTCTCTAGACCTTTCAGACGCGTCCACCATACACATTCTTTCGCCTGAGAGACAGATAAAGAGATAGATAAGTACATAGGTAATACGGACAAGCAAGCAGACACACACATGCAAACACACTCGAATACACACACACACGCAAACATAAGCACACAAACGCATGAATATGCAGAACCCATACATACATACAAACAAACGTACACACACGCACACACGCACACGCATATATATATATATATATATATATATATATATATATGCATACACACACATACATGCATATCCACACATACATGCATGTATGCACATGCACACTGACACACATTCAATGCACAGAGAAACAAAAGGAACGAAGCTCTGATAACGGATAGAGTCAACGACTATTCAAAATGTTGCAAGACGCAAAGAAAATTCTAAAAAAAATATATAAGTAAATAAGTGGAAAACGAACTGGTGAATGTTTTAAATAATAAGGCACTAAAAGAGAATGACACTCTTCTTTCTGCCATTTCCGATCCCTGAAACTGACACTTTACTTCTCCTCCTCTCATGACACTTACTGTGTACAAATACCACTTTATCTAGAAATACCACTTTAACTACTACATCACCTACTTATCGTTCAGAGGATCAGATGTGCAATTTTCACCTTTCACTTGTGTTTCCTGTGGGTAAAAGCGTGAAAATGTTCAAATACAACATTGGCTAACGACCTGACCTTCGAAGAACACGGCAGCTGCTCGTTTATCAAGACATTTCTTGTAAAACAATGAACATTTTGGAGTGTGTGTGTGTGTGAGTGTGATTTTGTGTGTGTGCAGGCGAGTGTGTGTATATGTGTATGTATTTGTATGTGTTTGTGTGCGTGTTTGTGTGTGCTTGAGTGAGTGTATATTTATGTTCTTGATAGCAGAGGTAAATAAGACTAAAATGTTAGTAATGTCGACATCGACTACGACCACATGATTACTTCCATCATGATTTTAGCCATGCTTATAAGGATTTAATAAATCATCTGCATCGCGGGTTGATTAGGGCATTATTGAATAAGCACTTATATTCATTGGGGTTTTGCTGTTAGACACTGCGTCATGGCTATCTTGATGGCTCATGATCTCATATTTTTCAAGCAGTATGAATGGTAGTTATTTTGGTGTTGACATGAAAATGAAGTCATTGTTGTTAAAAAAAAAATGTTTATGTAATGTTTATTAAAATATATATGCTCTTGATGATGATACAGATGAGGATGGCGTGGAGGTAGGAGCGGAAGAAGAGAATGAAAAAGAGGAAGTAGAGAATGAAAAAGAGGAAGTAGAGAATGAAAAAGAGGAAGTAGAGAATGAAAAAGAGGAAGAAAATCAGCTGCAAAGAATTCCGGTGCTAGAGATGTTGATGACGACGACGATGTCCATAATGATGATGACGATGATGACGACGACGACGACGACAACGACGATGGTGACAACGACAACGACCACGACGATGACAACAACCATTAGGATGATGATTCCGATTATAATGTCGATAATCTTATTACGAATAGTAATGAAATTGACGAGGCAAACGTGGCAATAGTGTAATAAAACTCATATCTTTGATTAACAAATTCATATATTTACCTTCAGTTTGTGCACCGCTGCAGAAAGAGTTGAATGATAATTTGGGGATTTCAAAAAAAAAATCACCTGATGCAAATTCCCAAATGATATATCATGCCAATAGATGACAGAGTTTTCAATCACACTTTGAAGGAGGGAATCCTTTTTTTCTTCTTTTTTTTCTTTCCATATTTAATGAATCGGTAAATAATTTTCATTGCATACTAATAGGAATTATCAATATTTGTGTTAATATATTTGTTTGTGTTCCGTATTTATTGATTTTCTCCTTCATAAATGAAAAGAAATATTAAAAACATATGTAGAGCGATATTAATACATCTATGTTTTCAAGCAAACATTTAAATGATATATGTGTATCGGTGTTATTTACAAGAAATATATTCTCATAAGGTTAATAACAAACCATTTAACTCGAAATACGCCATGCAAACACAGTGTTATATGTACGTATGCTTATAATATATATAGTTGTATGTATATTTAAAAAGGGAGTGAAAGAGAAACAGAGAGAAGGAGAAAGAGACGGAGATATAAAAGCATGTACTTGAAAGCTTATCCGTCTTTGAGCAGTAAATAGGATATCAAAGCCAGATATCAGAACGCAATCAACTTCGATTATATAGGGGAGACTGAACACGTTTATATATTGCGATTGTTACTCCGATGATACTGCGTGCATCATATTTAAACTGATCAACAAACTGAAGAGAATAATTATGCTGACTTATGTATGAATACATACATGTATACATACGTAGATACGTGCATGCGTAATATACGTACATGCATACATACATACATACATACATACATACACACACAATCACATATAAATATATATATACATAAGAAATTCAAGAAGGAAAATGCACACACTTTACATAGTTACATAGTTTTAATATATCTTAAAATTTTATATTTTGTTTGTCGTCGACCACCTAAGCAATTTTCTAGACATCCTACTCAAAACCTACCAAAAACAATATTTGGTTTCCTTCAATGATATCAATCTTTACACCAACATACCGCATTATTATGAATAAATGCAATCAAATTCTGGTTGGGAATTGTTCCCTCATGAGGTTTTTCACGCTAACTACTTAATAGGATTTTATCCTATTTTTAAATTGTATATATATATATATAAGTCGCAGTCTCAAAGCGACGAAAATATTTTGGCAAATTAAATTTAAATGTTGAAGTGAATCTAACGGTTTTTGTGTGTTTCGTAAAGGGCTTATAAACACATTCCACGCTGCAATTGCTTTCGTTCCAGCACACGATCTCAGATCGGGGCGCTGCTATGCAAGTACATCTCCGTAATATATATATATATATATATATATATATATATATATATATATATATACATATATATATATATATATATATATATATATATATATATATATATATATATATATATATATATATATATATATATATATATATATATGTATGTATGTATATACATATATATATATATATATATATATATATATATATATATATATATATATATATATATATATATATATATATATATATATATATATATATATATATATATATATATATATATATATATATATATATATATATATATATATATATATATAGGATATGAGTGTTAATGGTGTCAATAAGACACAAAGGTGTCAGATAATGCTGAGTAAGTGCCATGGACAAACTATAGTTAAGCTCCAGGTTCGGTGATTATGCGAATGAGGAGTCCAACGTAGGTCATATATCAGCACCTGTATATATATAAAAAACAAATTCAGAATGAGATAAAAATCCAAGGCTGTGAAAGATTTTAGAACATTTATAAATAGAAGTTCTCACAACGGTTTCCGGGATATTTTATATATCCATTCATCGTCTAGATCCTCTGATCCTCCGACGTCTAAACTTCTCCCTCTATGTCTACGTACTGGGTTAGCCAACTTCTTCGTCTGGGGGCATGGACACAACAGTAGAAAAGTCCTGAATCCAGCATGGACCATGATAGAGTATAGAGTATATTTGTATTTTTGAGATGATGTATGTAATTGGTGAGTGTTGTAGATTTACTATGTTTATCGTATCTAAAAGAATGGAAGTGAGCAGCATATCGTTGCTTAAGACCTTCTATGAATAGGTATTCTAAAGACCTTCTGTAAAACCTTCTATTTATAAATATTCTAAAATCTTTCACAGCCTTGAATGTTTATCTCATTCTGAAAATTTATATATATGTATCTTTACTATCTTCTAATATAGAGATTTTTGAAAAACATGCACCTTATTATAATAAAGCCCTGCAAGAAGCGGGATATACTAATAATATAATTTTTTTTAATAATCCGAAATATTTTTATAATTGTAGTAATAATAATTATAATAATAATGACCTTTTTAATAAACATAACTTTTATACTCATGATAATGCCTTCTTAGGTAAAAATAAGAATAATAAGAATAATTGGTATTATAATAAATTACCTAAACATAAACTTAATTTTAATGGAAACAATTTTAAATATTATTTTAATATTTTTAATGATAATAATAAATTTAATAATACTAATAATAAATTCAATAATATCTATAATAAGAACAAACTCTGGTTAATTATTCCATACGGTGTACAAGTTAAAACTAACATGATTAATGAAGTTTTTAAAGTTATTGATTTATTCCTTAGAGATAATAAAAAATATCATTATATTTTTTCTAAAAATAATTTTGGTGTAGGTTATTCCACTACTAATAATGTTGCTAATATTATCTCTTCTTTTAATAAATTTAAGTTAAATAAGTACTACAAATTTAAATTTAATAATTATTCTAATATTAATTTTAATAGTAACAATGTTGAGCAGGATATAATTAATTGTACATGTTGAGATAAAACTAAATGTAATTTTAATAATAAATGTAATTTGAAAGATGTAGTGTATAAATGTATAGTGAAATTATTGAATGAAGATAAACATAATGGTTATAATTTAAATAAGATTTATATAGGTTCGACTTCTAATATAATTACATTAAGATTAGCTCAACATATGCACTCATTTAAGAATAGAAATTTAATTAATTCTACTGGCCTCAGTAAATATATTTGGGAACTTAAACCTAAAAATATTAACTATATTTTAAAATGGGAGATAGTTTGTAGCTAAATCCTATCATATAGGTAATAACTTTTGTAATTTATGTAATAATGAATTTAAAAATATATTATTTCATAACGATAATAATTTACTTAATTCTTTTGATGAACGAAAAATAAAATGTAGACATAAACTACTTTATTTATATAAAAACTTTAGCTAATGATTTTTTATTTATTTTGTTTATATGGGAATGTGTATATGCATGTATATGTATATATATATATGAGTGTGTGTGTTTTAGTCTATATGCGTTAGTATGTATGTATAGTAGGTATATATATAAGTGTATATATATATATATTTATGTATATGTGTATATATATATATGTGTATATATATATATGTATATATGTATATGTATATATGTATATGTATATGCATGTTTTTTTTGTGTATATATGTGTATTTTTATATGTATGTATATATGTCTGTATATGTGTATCTATATAATATGTATATTTGACAGCATGGGAGGGTGAGTGTGTATTTATATATATTATTCTTTATTTATTATATGTGTGTATGAGTGTATTTGTTTTTATATGTATGTTTTGGTAGGTACATGTGTGTATGTGTAGATATATATTTATGTATATATATATATGGTAGTGTGTATGTTTTGGTCTATATGTGTTATATGTATTTATATATAGGTGTGTATGTATGTATATATATGTGTATGTATGTTTTTATTTATGTATATGTTTTGATTAGTGTTTATGTGTATATATGTGTGTATGTTGTGTGTATATACGTATATTATTTTGTATATTCGTATGTATATTTGTATATGTATGTAAGTGTATATATATATATATAGGTATATATATATATATATATATATATATATATATATATATATATATATATATATATATATATATATATATATATATATATTTTAGTTTATTTCATAATATTATTTAATTTACGACTATTAGTATTATTATTTATTTATTATATATTAGAATTTAATATTTATTAATATGTTTTATAAGATAACTATAGTTTTTTGTTCTTTTTATGTTGTTAGTTATATAAATTTTAGATTTTTCATTCATTTATTTAAGTATTATTATTTCATTCATGCTTTCGTATTCTCTTCTCTATTTTAACGTTCTATTTAAACGTAGTATATTCGCGCGAACTCTTGCTTAAAACGCTATAGCTATTAGATAACGTCTTAGTTTTCAGTTTGAATTACGTAAAAATTTGGATAAGTACTGTTTCACTTTGCTAAAGATTTTCTACTATTTGAAAATAATATGTATTCTTGTTTTTATACTATTCATTTGGTTCTTTATAGATTATTTTTAATAGATAACTTATTTAACACTAAATTATTTAGAAGTTATAGTTTCATTTCAACATAATAATATAACTTCGATTTGAATAGTGTTGATATATTTTCGATTATTTTTGATTAATAATATTTGATTAATTATTAATCTTTATAGTTTATAATATCGTTAAAGTTTTTTTTAAAATCAAAACTTTGTATATATATATAAAGTTTAATCTTTTATTCTTAATATTTTTTTCTTTCCTAATTTTTTCATTCATAATTTTTACATTCATAATTTTTTCATTCATATTTTTTTTTATTACGTTTGTAGAAATAAATAATCTTGTATTTTTCTATTATTCAATTGATCTTTAATTATAATTAAATAAACGTCTTTAGCTTTAAATAGTATAGCTTTAACTATTACACCAGTTAAATATGTACTAATTTTATCTTCATTATTATTTTAAACTTAAACTTCGTTCAACTTGTATTTAAAACAATGATAATTTAAAACAATGATAATTTATGTAAGATGTTTTTTGTATATAATATACATGTTATTATAATGGATGAAGGGATGATTATTGAATGGTTATTATTTTGATATTATGATATTTTTTAAATAATTTTTCTATCTTTATATAATAAGTATTTCATATTAATTCATTTGGTACTTATTGTTGGTTGAGATATATATCTAATTATTGTTCTACTTACGAC
>NC_142942.1:2667500-2670000 GCF_046866305.1 Octopus bimaculoides | reverse complement strand
GATCTCTTTAATTAGTAGCAACTATAATCTGGTTAAACATCATTCTATGCCAATGTGTTACCTCAGTATAAGATACAGAGAGTGATTTAATGGAATTCGGCAAATCCATAACGATACGATATGTCTCACTGTAATTTGTAGGGAGGCGTCAAGCGCGTCCTAACCAAAATCAAGTATTTCCACCTGTAATGAAGTTAATATTTTATGAAATTTTAACTGTTGATAATTACTGGAAAATGGTAATCATGAATGTTCTGAAGGTATAAGAGCACATACATCGATTTTCGATTCAAATTATGTTTTAACTCTGTAAACTACACTATGCTCACAATAATAGTTGTTTGATATCACTTCGTGCTAGAGCATTTCTAGGACTTTGGAGATAATGGTGTCATCATCACTAATGCATAACACCATAACAAGCAGATTCATTCACACACAAACACATGCATACATGAGTGTGTGTGTGTGTGTGTGTGTGTGTGTGTGTGTGTGTGTGTGTGTGTGTGTGTGTGTGTGTGTATGTATAAACAGAAAGGGAAAAGAAGTAGTAAGGGAGACGATGCAAAACTCGACACCTAACGTCGATTGTGTGATGCTTTAAGTCATGCTGGTCGACATATGTAGAGAAAACATCAGTTGAGAGAGATTTACTGGGGCTTAGAACTCGGGGATAATGCTATGGGGAGGTACCAGTGTGAAATTTTGGCAGAGCAGCGCACAAACTATATCAAGAAGACTACAGATCCTAAAATAAAGTAAGTTTGGGTAGATGCGACATTAAGCGAGATAGCTTTTGGGGTGTAGAAACTGAAGTCCCGGCGAAGAATTCAGACAGTATAATCGCTTCAGTATATTCCACTTATATAAGCAATGTCTGATTCCGTACTGAATATGACCTTTTCAACAGCCGTTGATGTTGCACAAGTTTGATAAGCAATCAATTTCTAAATTACTGGCTCTGGATAAATGGGTGTACATCGCTACAACGGTGTGAATTATGACATTTTAAAAAGACTATATTTAGATTTATTACCGATGTCACATACTCGATGCATGTGACGCGTTTGTGCACTTCTTGGATGCAGGATTCGTCCATAGAACAATCTCATTAAGATGTCGAATGTTAAGAAACATTGAATACCTTAAACCACAGTGAAAGCAATCACCTCGTAGGAGAACGAAAACGATTGAAATTCATATTTCACAGCTATTTCTGCTCGTCGGCCACGTATAACCTAGTTACCTCGAAACAAATTCCAGTCTCTGCTTTGAGTTGCTAATGTACAATAGTGCCACACACAAAAGAAACAAAATCAAACTTTTAATTAGAAGCAGCTCTAATAATGAAATAAATATTGATGCCACATACTTAATGTATACGTCTTCTTCATGTACTCACAAGCTCTGGGAAAAGTCCCTTTAAGACGTCGTGTGTTAAAAGAAGACTGAATGTTTCAAACCAAACGAAAGGAATCACGCTGGAGATACAGTGATTTTTAACACCCGACGTCTCACTAGGTCTTTTGCTTGGATGAATCCAACATCGAATAAGCGCATAAACAAAGGGCATTCATTAAGCATGTGACATCGGTAATGTTTATTTTATTAACTTTTGTGTTTTGCCTGAGTAGATCTTCATTTAGAGACGTGCAAAAACATTGAACTGCTTACACCAAAACAATAAGACAAAGCAGAAGTTATTAAGCTAGTGAACGAGATAACCATTCACACACACACACACACACACACACACACACACACACACACACACACACATATATATATATATATATATATATATATATATATATATATATATATATATATATATATATATATATGTGTGTGTGTGTCTGTGTGTTTGTGTGTGTTTGTGTTTGTGTGCTTGTGTGTGTGTATATGTGCATGGATGCACGTGCATATTATGTATATTGGAATCTCTAGACGATTTCGACATATGAAGGTCTAACGAAGTTTTGTTTGTTAATGTGTTTTAGGTCTTTTGTTCTTATTTGTTTTCGTAATGATATGTTTCTTGTGAGACCCTAAATCCACCCACCGATTCTCAGACAAATCCACAGACTGGACAAAAGATGAGATTAGTAAACAAAACTGCCAGCATGTTATGGTTAGACTTTGTCTTCGCTTTCATCTCTTTAATGTGAGCTTAGTCGTTTATAACTTACCATACAAAAAACTTCTCTATATAGCCATTTAGTAACATAATATTAGTATTCGTGTACAATAAATTTCGTATTGTTAAATGTTTTGTTTTAATTGTGTGCGTACGTGTGTGTGTGTGTGTGTGTGTGTGTGTGTGTGTGTGTGTGTGTGTGTGTGTGTGTGCGTGTGTGGGTGTGTGTTTAGGTTTCAGATTAGTACCATTTATTTAATAATGTTCGTTTTATTCAATTAATTCTCTTCAGAGGTATTATGTTTATTGTTAATGTTTTGTTCAATGTATTTCTGTGCAGAAATTTCAATTAAACTGAAACCT
>NC_142942.1:2585000-2662500 GCF_046866305.1 Octopus bimaculoides | reverse complement strand
GCGAATTTGCAAGGAAATGCTTACTAATTACCTCCCTAAACTGAGCTACCAAATTCGACTTAACATTTTTACCAAATGGTGAAATAAACCAAAAATAACCATCATTAATATTATTAAAGCCTTTTGCAAAATACCTAAAACATTTAGAATTACGCATGACATTATTACGATTATATCTATGATCATAATTTTCTTTATTATTACTCCTAACCAACCTAAGCTTATTATTCCTAACATCCCTATCTACACTAACCTCACCAGATTCAGGTTCAACATAATAAACCTCATCTTTAAAACCAGCCCTATTTAGAGCTTCATTATAAAAAGGAGCTTCATTATCGAAAACAACACGATTAGCTGATAACTTAGAAAGCCCAATTGAAATATGTCTAACTAAATTATCAATAATACTTCTAGGGTGGTTACTCCATCTACTTATATAATAATAATAATAATAATAATAATAATAATAATAATAATAATATAGAAAGGATTGAGGTAACTCCTCCTGAAGATATAGAGTCAAAATTAAAAGAAGAGTGCCATTTGTTATCTAGTGAACGATATTTCGACATCTCGTGTGTCTTCAACTGGTTCGAAATATCGTTCACTAGATAACAAATTGCACTCTTCTTTTAATTTTGACTCTATATCTTCAGGAGGAGTTACCTCAATCCTTTCTATATTAACCAAAATGAAGTAGATTGACAAATTTATTTTTTGAACCAGTTGAAGACACACGAGATGTCGAAATATCGTTCACTAGATAACAAATGGCACTCTTCTTTTAATTTTGACTCTATATCTTCAGGAGGAGTTACCTCAATCCTTTCTATATGAACCAAAATGAAGTAGATTGACAAATTTATTTTTTGAACCAGTTGAAGACACACGAGATGTCGAAATATCGTTCACTAGATAACAAATGGCACTCTTCTTTTAATTTTGACTCTATATCTTCAGGAGGAGTTACCGCAATCCTTTCTATATTATTATTATTATTATTATTATTATTATTATTTAAAACAACTTGAATTCAATCAAAATCAGTTGCTCTGATGAAATGGAATGTAGTACGTATCCGCTCTCATGTCACTCTTTCGGGTGACTTCGTTGATACGGGAAAGTTTGCTGAGCACTCCCAGTCATTCGCATCACCCAGAAAAATCCATAACTGTGCTTCGTATGGCATAGCTGTTTCTCGCCATGAATTGCTGCCTCCTGTTATGTAGAATGTTGATTGAGACTTTGTTGCTCTAGATTTCACTTTGCCGTACTTATCATGTGTATGATCTCCTTAAGCACTGACTGTGATCCTACATATATCCTTTTTAGCCTAGTGCTACTTAGCAGGTGCTCAGCAGCGATCCATTGTCAGTCTACACCAGCAGAGTGGGCACTCAGGGATATCTGATTTTCCCTACTTCTCTGGGTTCTTATTCAAAAGCAAGAGATCATAGACATATCTGAGGATAACATCCACCTTATCAGGGCCCCGCAGTACATGGATATATTCATGCATTCTTGATGGAATCCCCCCATCGAAGATAACGTATAACAGTCTAGCTTCTGCGGAGTGACCTGCTCAAGCTATTTGTTCATTATTATAATGCCGCACATTAGGCTACTCCCTTCATTAAATCTGCAATTTTCCAACACCTTACCTGTCGAAATGATAGCAGAATAACGTGAAATCAAGTGTTTCCTCACGAACAAAATGCGCCGTGCCTAGTTCGGGAACTGAGCCTACTATCTGGTCATCGTGAGTGTAATACTCTAACCGCCTTTCTTCATATATATATACTAGGTTGAGGAAAAAGTTCCTGCACCGTGTTAAAACGAACACACACACCACAAAAATGAACATACACACCACAAAAATATATTTTAAAAAAGCATTATTTTAATACGGTGCACGAACTTTTTCGTCAACCTAATATATATATATATATGTATGTGTGTGTGTATGTGTGTGTATGCATGCATGTGTGTGTATCTATGTACGTATGTGTATATTTGAAGCTCGAAATGGAAAAGAACATCTCACAAATCAAAAATGTATGAGACACCGTTGTCTAACATAAAAATATTTTGTCTTATCTTTAAGTCAGCTCACTCCTATTTTTTTTTTTAAGGCATTTATGTCCATAACATGCACAAAAGACATTCTTCCTCTAAATTAATCTCTGATCCCACTAACACACCTTTTACTCTCCGTACTTTACATTATGAACTTACTTACATTCACACTGAAATTTGAATGCTTCAATAATTGTAGATATTTCTTTCCTGAAATTGATGAAAAACTCGGCTAATAGTTGTTTATGTCTATTTTCTTATTTGCAAATGCCATTTCATTTGTCCGTTTGTTTCCTGTCACATACCTCAAAATGTCCACTTAGGAAAACCTTTTTAAACCTTCTTTTTTTCTGTTACATTAACAAGAAAATGCAGAAATGCTAGGAATTCGGAATAGACAATTCCATTCAGCTGTTTCGTGTATCGTTACAAAAGAGCCGCAATAGAATTAATTCAACAGCAAAAGAAAATTAGACGAGTAGAAATTACATGTTGGAAGACATTGATGGTTTTTAGTTTAGTTCTATTTCTCTTTTTCATTTTGGAATATCCTCTTGAGAAAATAAAAAAAAAATGAGTCATTTTAATTATAACATGTTCTTCAGCAGGATTGTCACATGAAATTTCTAAACTCTTTCGATGACATTTTTATAACCAGGCTCCATTTGGAGTGACTCCAGATGGTGTGAGAATCAGCCTGGATATTGGTTTTTAATGACATAATTACTGGAATGAGCTGATAGGAACACAGGTTGTTTTTTTTTCTTTATTTTAATGGTGTTCAAATACCACTCTGTTAGCAGGAATTTTTTGACAGACTGAAAGTATAATTTTCAGCCAATGTATCGCCATATATTTTCGATACAACTGGAGATACAGTAATTCCTATTGATATATATGAAGCAATGCACGTAAAACATTGTTGTAGAATTTAAAGCGAATTTTAAAATTTTACATAAAAGTATGTTTCACTAATCTATTTTGTTTATGATTTATATATTTGGACGTATCATTCTACAGCTGCCTTACTCTCAGACTGGATATTATATTTTCACAATGAATAATATTTAACGTGGTCTATACATTATTACTAAAACAAAACAAAAACAATTACGTGTCCCCAATGATAAAATTTACCAGATTGCTACTGCGATTAGTTGTAAAATGTCCAATACTACGGATACACCGACTTCTGCCGTCACAGCATATATTAGCTCAGTTATTGTTGTGTCTGTTTTAGTTCACGTATCAAAATATTTTGCTTTTGAATTCTCCTGATTTGTGATTACATGTAGTATTGTAAATTACAGGATTATCCTACAAGTATTTAAGACAATTCCGCCAAGGTTTACTTTGCCTTTCATACCTCGACCCCGGATATTCTGGCCTTGTTCCTAAATTTGAAAACAATATATATCAGAATAGCATTTACTTAGACATTGTTTATTTACTAATTGCGTTAAACCTCACTTTACTTCACTTACGGAAATTCTGAGGCCTTCATACTATAGAGGGAAAGGTTAAAACTTTATACTGAATTTACCAATGAAGCTGACAGAATTTCTCTCATTGCATTTGCGGTTTATGAAATATAATGAGACTAAGAAACTTATCTGATTTAATTAGCAATAATAACATTTGCTTTGAAATTAGAACTTTATTCTGCTC
Source organism: Octopus bimaculoides (assembly GCF_046866305.1). Taxonomy (NCBI): domain Eukaryota; kingdom Metazoa; phylum Mollusca; class Cephalopoda; order Octopoda; family Octopodidae; genus Octopus; species Octopus bimaculoides. The sequence goes on along the minus strand of NC_142942.1, from coordinate 2,658,753 downwards.
TTAAATTACAAGATTACATTTCTCTTCAGCTAGCAAATATTTCCGGTCCTCTTTAATTGCTTATCTTTTCGTTAAATTCTTCTTCCTTTGAAATGTTTCTTAAAAAATAGGAAAGCTACCACGATTTAAAACTTTTATTTAAGCATCGAGATTATTCGATGGACATATATAGAGTCATGGGAAAAACCATATAGGTAAATTCAAGAATATTACTTGTGATATGATATTGACCTTTGAGATATAGTTGTCTTTGTGGACCAGTAAATATAGAAATAAGAGCAGAGTTTTGTCAAAATGACATGTGCTTAGCAAGTATGAGTATTGATATCAGAAATCTTATTTCTCAAAATAATTATATCATTGGTGTCGAAGTTTGGCTGTTTCATTTCTGAGAGTAGGAACTTAATTTTAAACTTTTAGTTGCAGAGTTGCAGTGAATGGAACAAGTGTAATCAAAAACAATAGTGGGTACTGGAAACTGCACCACTAGGGGCACCCCACGTTGCATCTCGGATGATTGTAGAAAACATTGCATCGTTTTCAACCTAATGGAGTTACATAAACTATTGTCTTACCATGTCAAGTAGTCAATATAGTTGGAAAGTGGTTTAGGGCTAAATAGAGAGAAATAAAGAGAAAAGGTCGAAAGATAATGGTCTTACAAAGAAATGAGTACAAGGTACATGAAGATATCTACATTCTTGTAATGTCAAACAGTTCTCATTTGGTCCACTAGATACGTTAAAATTATTAGTCTGTACTTTACGAAAATAATAATTTTCAGGTAGATTTCAAGAGGAAAGCAAACTATAGAATTGTGTTAAAGACAATATTCAATAGAGTATGAGAAATTCTGAAAGAGCTGCTTATGAAACAATGACTAATTGTCGCACAGATCAAAGAAAATGCCACTCAAACAAATAATTGGTCTAGTCATAATAATTATCAAGAACAAGGTGAAAAAGCTGATGATTATAACAGAAATCAACCATGTCATGTATGTGATCGTTTCAGGCTTCGTTGACTCAGAATTCAAACTGGGAGAAAGGAAACAAATAAAAGAAAAACTCGATATCACACAGAAAGATGATACCTAAATAAACAAAGAGACCCTGAAGCAATAGATTAAAGCATATACAGAGATACAGGAGATTCCACAAAAGCAAGCTCTTCAAACTAAATAAGATTTTTAAAGAAAACGCCAATTATTATTTGAGGTTGAGAATAATACTACAACTATCAGTGAACCATCTGCTATTAATGGATCAAAGGACATGTAGAATAAGGTCTGGGTGAAGATAAGAAAACAGAGCGTAACAATTACTTATATCCAGCATCAACAAAGCCAACTCAATCACATAAAGATTTTTAGAAATGCCAGATATCAATATCGCTAAGACCATTGAGTTATAAGCATGACTAACGTCTAGAGCTGTCTATGGAGAGATCGATAGCTAACTTCTGGATCAAGTCCTGACTAGCATCCCCGAAGACCACACGCGCAAATCATCAAGAATATAAAGATATCCCTAGTGTGGCTCACAAACCAACTACCAAAGAGAGGAGCGTAGCGAAAAATGAGCAATTATTGATGTATTGCCTGCAAAGCAACAATGTGCAAGATTATCATCACTTTCATCTCCGGTAAGATCTATACATTCAACGAAATATTGTCTCTTGCAGAATCAAAAGGTTATAATAAATGAAGCTCTGAATCCATCATTTTATTTGATTTAAAATTGCGATCAAAGTTTTAGACATAGCACTGGTCGTGAGTGACATCTACTTTCGAGTTCATATTCCCTATTGTCAGCATACATACTGTTATGTCTCAACGCTACTGCTATCTAGGACCTTCGGATGATCTCTACTCAGCCGCTACACAACTGCTACTCGACTGCTACTCAACACTCCTACCATGGCCAGACTACCTCTATTTATATGACTTGCGAGATCCTACTTCTTCGCCTAGGGGCGTCGACACAACACATACATACATATACATACATACATGCATACATACATACATACATACATACATACCTATATACAAACATACATACATACATATATACAAACATACATACATGCATACATACATTTAGACAGACAGACAGACAACATGCACAAATACAGTAGTGGAGAATGTGTGTTTCAGTTGTAAATTATCTGTAATCCTTTTTCTTTGAATATTTTTCGAAGCGACTCTCAAATATTGAAAGCGAATAAGCGTTCCCAGTAAAGCCGTAATACAAGAGGGCGAATCAAGAAGAAGAACGTCGCAACAACTTTGATCTAGCGTGCCACATTTCTGGTTAGACAAGTCCTTCAAGGCCTCCACAGATTCTGCTCAGCAAGTGTGAAATTCAACTTTTAAAAAATCAAAAAAATTTGAAAGACCAATCTGAATATGTACCATACAGATGAGTTACTATTATTGAGATCATTGAAAGAACTCGCTACCAGCACCCTTCTACCCTGCACTATCATCATGCAATGAACGACCCATCCTATGGGAACAATTCCAAGACTAATTAGCCGAACAAGGAGTACAATCATTAGAACAGTGTACACACCATCGTCACGATCAAGAGACGACATCAGAGTTGATGGGAGACAAAGGGATGGCCATGGTAGACATAGCCCTAAAACATACGCAGCAAGATACGCACACGCGAAGGTACATGTCTCTTATAACTTGATCTGATTGCGCCTAACAGGTTGAAAGCTATTTACACTAACAATATTTCTAATGACGTACAGTTTGAACATCACCATGTAGAATATTAATGCAATCCAGGGGTTTGACACCAAGAAAGTATCATGCTGGCGGCAATAGAGAAGAATAGAGAAGTTTCACCTCACGAATGCAGATGTCAACGTTTATCCATGCTATGCACCGATCAACATCGACATCTTAGTCCCTGGAGTGGTTTACATAATTTCAATCTAATAAAGTACCTTTTCTATTTCTTTATCTCTAGGCACACGCACTCACATACACACGCACACATACACGCGCGCACGCAAACACACAGACCGGACCAACAACCCCCAACACACGCACACAATCGGAGAATCGCTCGTCATTTGTAATACAATTGCATATTCACAAATCAATGCATACAAAGAAAGCTAGCTCATCAGATCTTCAGAACATCGTGGTTTACAGTCAGAGTTCTACTATAAATGTACAGCAAAGTATTCGTTCTTTATATTTACATTGTTTGAAAAGCAAAGCTCAACAAAATGACGTTGATTAGATCAGTAGATATAATTTTTACATAGTGACATTAATACTACATGTGCAAGATTGCGAAACGGCCGTAGCACTACGGAAATCACGTGATTAAATAAATTCGCCTCTCATACTATCTGACAAATAGAAAGAGAGAAAGATAGATATATAGACAGATTGATAAGTAGATTCACACACACACATATAGTCATACACACAGCCAACCAGCTAGACAGCCAGACAGTCAAACTGTCAACATGCACACACACACACATATACATATTGCGGAGGTGTATGTCCATTTGTGTGGTACATAAACTAATTCCTTTTTCTTCTCTTTGTACGACTTTTGTTTATAGCAACTTTGCAAACGCTATATACTGCGAATAAGGCTTGCCAATATTGTAATTAGTTTAGCATTTGATTTGCTGGTCAGCTGAACTAATTTCTTTTGTGGAACTAGTCTTTGTGTATGCCTGCAGCTAGTTGTAAATCATTAAACTCTGATATAATTGTGGATAGACTAGCATCAGTTTTCAATGTTTCAATAGTTAATATCAAATATTTATACACGACTGCTTCATATGCTTCCATTTAGTGTTATTTCTTAATTTGAAAAATTATATAATATTTCTAATCATTTAAGGTTAACACAACTCGTAGACTAATACAAGATGAGCCGTTAAATATATCTGAAGTATTTAGTATGCTTGTCTTACATTCGGTGTTTTTTTTTCATCTAAATGTTTTATTTATTTTTTGCATCACTTCAAAATATTCAAATTAAATACTGGTAAAACAAATTGATTTAGCACCTAAATGAAGTGTATCATCCTCAAATTACACTCTAATTAATTATTAAATAAATACTGATGAAGTGTTGTTATGCACAATGCTAACAGAAACCAAAATGACATGTGAATTTACTACATTCAACGTGATTTTAGAGAATCTACGTATTTCTTATGACAACTTTCATAAGTTCTTTGCAACTCCACGTCCAAATACTTGCAAGGTAAAATTGAAAGTGACTTGTCAATAATGAACGTCTTTTTTTTAACTGATGTAGACTATTCTGATGATTTAGCCTTGCTCTGTGACACAATATAAAACTCAACCCAGTTACTTTATAGTCTAGAAATAGCTACACATTATGTTGGACGATTTGTTAGTCCTCGTAAAACAGATTTCGTTGCTTAATCAACAAGAATCGTTCACCAATACCAACAGAAACCCCATCAATGATTTTGATTATTTTACGTATATCGTTTCTGAGACAGCCTCAATTGAGAAGAGTTTAAAAACCCGGATAGCCAACGCATGGTTGAACTAAAACAAATTGGATGTTGTCTGGAAATCAACCCTATCAGACAACCTTAAATGGAATTTTCCCATGCGACGGGGAAGCCAGTCTTTATGTATGGGGCAACAGCCTGGACACTTACAGAAAAACTAGAAGGCAGGCCCGATGTAACCTACACACAAATATTAATATCTATCTTAAACATATTTTGGAGAAGTCGTTCCTCCAAGAAACAGGTGCATAGAAATACCCTGCCTTTTTCCACCACTAACAGAGAAAGTAGCTTGTCGTTTGCGGTTCATTACTGTCTAGTTAAATAAGAGCTAGCAAGTGACCTACTGGGATTGACGCCAAAGCACAGGCGTACGCGATCAAGTCGTTCGAACATAGTATCGTATGTAGATCAATACACCAGTGCTACTGGATGCCTACCCGAAGACCTTCCTCAACCAACACAGGACCGAGATGGATGGCGCGCGTGCGTTACAAATTTTCCCGTAAGCTCGACCAGGTGATGATAAATATTGAAGATAACGACAAATATATTTCACTTAACTAACCTAGAAAGAGACGTATTCATATAACAAAATCGTTCCCGAAACATATCACTATTTAGCTTCATACAGTTTGTGCGCTGCAGAAATCAAAGTTTTAGAGGGATAACTATATAAATTGTTTATTTGCTCTTATATCAAAATAAAAGGTTCAAAGGACATGTTTTCTTTTCAAAACAAAAAGGGTATAAGTTAATCAAGAAATGTAATGTATTGTTAGATGCCATCGACAGTGTTGATATTGTAGTGTTACAAGTTGAGGTGGAAAGCTTATAGCTTCTAATGATCATTTGCTCAGAGGCAATATGTCAAAAGTTATTTCAATGAATTGCACCTTACTTCAAGAAAGTGAAAGGGCTATTAAACAAATTCTGGTGACTTTAAAATATATTTCTGATTAGAATACAGTTAAAGAATAGCGAGATAGAAGGTTAACTTTTCTGTGTCCTCGTGACCCAACCAATGGAAGGATCTCCAACTGTAAGTATATTGTATTTTGCACAAAGGCAGCATTTGTTTGTGGCAGTCAACATAGCAAGGTGTGATAGAGAGAGAGAGATATATATCTAAAAGGGAAAACGATTAGACATCTAATAAATAATCTAAAGATAATGATAATATTAGGTCACCATCACTGAGAACACTGTCCATAATGATTTTCAAGACAGCAATTACTATTCTAGAAATCCCTTTCCTGTCACATACGTAGGTGCGCAAATGCGCACATATACATGCATACATAATTATGAATGTGTATATATATTCCAAAATATACTTAACTGTACCTTGGATTTCACACATTTTCCAATATATATATATATATATATATATATATATATATATATATATATATATATATATATATATGCATATACATATATAAACGCTCATACGCACGTGTGTGTGCGCGTGCGTGTGTGGGTGTATCTGTGCGTGTGTGTATGTTTGTGTGTGTGAGTGTAAATATATATATACATATAGATATACATCTGTGTGATTTTGTGGACATGCGCACAAACATGTCTGTCTTCACATATGTATGGTCCTTGAATTCCACTGAGTTGTTTGAATAATATTTTCGATTCTTAATAGAATTGCGTTTGGAAATAACTCTCTTTTTCGACTACTTCCAGCCTATTTTCGCAACCTTATATCATCAATACTGCCAAGTATTGCTCCAGGAAATTTAGTTTCCTCTCAAGAATATACATAGTCTTCCTTCCAATTCGAAGCAGTATTTCTCTTTTTAAAAGATTACTTGCCAGACAGAAATATGGAATATTCATCACCAATCTTACGCTGCACTTTCGAAACACTTATCGATATTCAGACACTCAGCAAATCGATCGAACAAGTCCTCTTTTAGAAACAATCTAATCAATACATTTTACATTGCCTTTATCCCGGCCTATACAGATATTAATGTTCATACATGCAGACGTGCTTTCAAATGGCTCATTTATATGTTACAACACTTTATCTTTGTATTTGTTTGTTCGCCATAAATTCTGTCTTTATATATATATATATATATATATATATATATATATATATATATATATATATATATATATATATATATATATATATATATATATATATATATATATATATATATACTTAAACGCACTTATCTTTTTGAAATTCTTTATTTTGATTTTCCTTTACAGTTAAAATTAATCGTAAACGTGGAAAGGAAGAGACATTTCCCAGCAGCAAATCTGACAATCGTATTAAATGCTACTGATGGAAGTGAAATTTATGTTCCGACACAATTTCTTTAATTCGTCTATTAGTCTTTCCTTTCGGGGTGTGTTAATTTAATTTCTACTTTCTAAGATCCCATTTTAAGTATGCTGCCATCTAATAGCGATCCTGATGAAATCAGTTCACAATAGAGAATCCATCAATTAGCTAATCGCTCACATCATACAGATTACCGCTCAGTAACACATACATATTCGCTGTCCACTTCACACATACGATAAATCACATATCACATCTGATGACTTCAGTCTAATTAATCATTTTCTCTCCACTTCACTAATGTTCTCATTTTTCATTTCATCCTTATTCAAATGACAATATCTAAATGCCTTGCATAAGGGTTCAAGCTATCTAATACATTTCGCAGTGATCACGTTTATAAATTCAAATTATTTTGATATAAATAAAACTTTTCATAAATCTTCGACGAAGAAATTTGCATTTTCTCGTATATAATCAATCAGTTCTCCTTCAATAACAAGGTCATATTCAACGAAAAATTAACGTGACGAATTGCAACATGCTAATAACATGATGTATTACAAGTCATTCTAACCCATTGTAAATTATTGATCTTAGCTTCAATATTAAAAGTTGGGGAACTAATATTCAGCACAGAAGAAATATGTTAACAAGATTTGGTATCGAAATATAGAGGATATACATATACATACATCCCTACACATCTTTTCTCTCTGTTCATTTTTGTTTTTCGTTCTCTCTCGATTTTTTTACCACTCAGCCCCTTCTGCAGTTAAGAAGGATGTAGAAGTTTGTACATACATACACACATACACATACAAACACACGTATAAGTCCATATACTGGTGCAAGAGATGTTTTGGGACATACTTTGTTTTTAATAAAACAAATCTAAACTAGCAAATACAATTGCATTTTCAGGTAAATTTTGTGCACATCTTCCCGTAAAAGGTTATTCTATTATTGTATGAATACACCTTTGGCTTCGCTGACTGCTTCAATGCCAGACCGGAATCGTTGGAATGTCTGCACTAAAAGGGTTATTATTTCTCATATCACCTGGATGATGATGACATTCAGTGAAGCAGTGTTATGGTAAGGATGTCGAATACTACACCTGTCAACAAGGTTTCAATGTAAATCGCTCATGGGATTCAAATTTGGCGAGCTTGGAGGCCACAGTTGCGTGTTTCGTGTTCGTAAGTATTGACATATATTCTTGCGTCACGTGTGCTTTATGATAATGTACTGAGTCTTGTTGTCATATAGCCGCCTTCAACTGTGTACATTCATATACCCAGAGTGTCTCCAGCACCTCATCCTATCCAGCATTATCAGTTCTAAGACGCTGTGGAAACGCATGTGATAACATAGCATTAATGTCGTTACACACCACTTCTAGAATCAACACAATTATTAGAAACTTAATGTGCATCACTTTGGGAACGCCAGAAATATCTCCACATGACCAACTGTCATTTTTCCTGTTAGATTTGTGGACTTGGTCGAAGTTTTTCTCATCAGAGAAGAAACAAAGAATGCCACGTTCGTGAAGGATTTTATGCTTAGAACGGATCAACTGTGTTTTGCAGTCATCAATTGGTATCTGTCCAGTGCAAACTACTTGTATGGAGGCTTCCTCGAGTACCACAGCCCACTCCGACACATTACGTTCTTTGGAAATGACCTACGTTGATTTTCGGGGATCACCCTCGATATGGATTTAAGCCTTTTCAATGAATTGCGGTATCTTAATAGTATTCCAATGCCTGTGAGAGAGCGAGAGAGGGAGAGAAAGAAAGAGAGAGAGAGAGAAGCGAGACAGACAGACAGAGAGAGACAGACATTTTGTTACACTTTGTCTCCCTCTCTCCCTCTTTTTCCTCTTTTCTCTCTTTGATACATTCGAAGTATTCCAGCTTCAGTTTTCCAATTACACCCGAACATAGTGTACAAAAGATCTTGCAACATTTAGAATGTTGGCAATTTCTAAATTGGTGTAGTCTGCAGGGGATAGCAACAATTATTGCCAGCATTTTCAGTTTTTGTGTTAGCATAATATCAGTTTTAGCATATCATCTTTGAAATAAATAAATAAATAAATAAATAAATAAATACATAAACATTTTAATTTGTTTGAAGTGAGTAATATTCTGATAATTAAGCGTCCTGAAAAACCTTCCGCAATCGGTATTTGCTATCCATACATTTATTTATACATACATATATATAAATGCTTATACATACAAACATATATATATATATATATATATATATATATATATATATATATATATATATCATATAAAAGTCAAAGGCTGTGTGTTCATGTGTTCGTGTGTTCATGTGTTCGTGTGTTACTTACAGACGAAAATTACTGGACCGATCCTGATGGAATTTCGAACACAAAATCCAAGCCTAGGGAGAAGGGTAATTCCGTATGTTTCATACAATTTTCAGGGGGAATAAAGGGAGGCGGAACCCATCGTGAAAATTCATATGCTTTAGATTTTGATGAAATTTCAACCATAGGTAATTGACACAAATCAAGAAGTATTCTCATGAGGATTCTAAGACCCCGCTACCCATGGGGGCCTTAACTCCCAGTGTTTAGTCATTTTTTATGACCGAAGACAAAGTAAAAAGTACTGCATGGATCTTTATGAAATTTGGAAATTATATTCTATGCTTAACGGCGGATGTAATGCAGTATATGGTTGAGAGTGAGGGAACATATCTGAGGCGATAACCCCACTGAAAATTCATATCATTTTTCTCCTAAAATTTCAACTTCAAGGAGGTTACTAAAACCCGTTAATGGGAGCTTAACCCCACAATTTAGTCATTTTCCCTAAGCCAAGACGAATACAATTATCCTCTTATAAGTTGTAGAGTCACCCGAGGATACAAGATGAGCGTTATTTGTAATTCAATGGTACAACAGTTTAAGAGATTTCTTTGAGATACACTAGATTATGATTTCTGCAATGTGGTGCATAAATTGTCAAGTAAAGATGAGGCATCTTTGCCTCCACCGATTCAGTTGCAAAGTGTTATTTTGAGTAAAGTTATTTGGTTGCAGACTCCTTTGAGTCTTTTTATTATCACTGGGTCAAAGATAGCCCCAGATGGTAACATTGATTTCAAAGTCTTTCCAGATAGGTGATTGGTCCTTCAAAGAGGTTTATAGATTGCAAATTTATTCTGTTCAGTTACCTATCGACATAGTGATCATTGGCAAACTCGAGAGGTGACAATTTCCTTTCCCCTTATCACTCACGTCACACAGTTGTTAATCCTTATTTGAGTTGGGTCACACCCTTCCAATTCCTATAGATCCGTAATAAATCTTATGACTGTGCCGATCACCTGAATGGTGTGGAGTGGTAACGACTAGGGTAGGGTAGCTGACTCCTTATTATGATCATTCGTGTTTGGTTTCCTCAAGCTTTACTGTCTTTTACAAACCCAGTGAACATTCGTATACTTCCGATTTCAAAGAAATTTGAACAATAGATATAAGATAATAAAAAAGATTCCAAAAAATTCCATTTCTGTGGTTGACTTTAAGACACCCGTAATAGGAGCCTTAACTCCCACGTTTGAGACCTCCATGTGCTCCATGTACTCCATTTTACGGGAGCAAATACTTTTGACTGAGTTTTATAAGATTTGGATATTCGAATCTGGGCATAAAGATGAGTAGTGTCATGATTAGAATTTTTGTTAGGGTGTCTAAAGAGGGAAAGAACCCTCATTAGAGTTCTTACTTTCCAATTTTGATGAAATTCGAAACAGGTATTCCAGTTCATTAGAGCAAATATAAAACAAAAGTCTAATTCTTCAGTTCCATGTGACACGATCAACGCCATGTATCTCTGCTGGTATATATACTCTTTACTCTTTACTCTTTTACTTGTTTCAGTCATTTGACTGCGGCCATGCTGGAACACCGCCTTTAGTCGAACAAATCGACCCTAGGACTTATTCTTTGTAAGTCTAGTACTTATTCTATCGGTTTCTTTTGTCGAACCGCTAAGTTACGGAGACGTAGACACACCAGCATCGGTTGTCAAGCGATGGAGGGGGGACAAACATAGACACACAAACACACATAAATATATATATATATACATATATACGACGGGCTTCTTTCAGTTTCCGCCTACCAAATCAACTCACAAGGCATTGGTAGGTCCCAGGCTATAGTAGAAGACACTTGCCCAAGGTGCCATGCAGTGGGACTGAACCCGCAACCATGTCGTTGGTAAGCAAGCTACTTTATTTCAATGAATTAGCGACAAGGGCTGTACATAGAGTGGTAGCTGCGGGCTGGACAAAGACATAAATGTGATGAGGATGATAACAAAAGGTGAATAAAAATGAGAGTCACCGACGCCCGCCGATCGATAACCCCTCGAAAACTTTCTTCAATTCAAATCCAATGAAAATCAAAAATTCAATGGCATTTCAATAAAGTTCAATAAAACTTCTTTTAAAAGATCTAATCTTCCTCTCATCCGCAAGTTGTTCCTCAAGCAAGTTGTCTCGTCGCCATCAGGAGATCTTGCAGTGGCAAGCCCGGAAGAGCGTAAATAAAATCCTTTTTTTGATAGGTCTCTTCGACCTCCATGACTTCACTATGATTTAAGACCTCCGCAGCCACCTGCGGAGGCCAATGTGGATGGTCTATTAATACCGAGTCGTAACGCTCACGGTCAAATAGATCATCCAGACACTTTTCAACGGGCCCTCCCTTGAGGTAACAGAAGATATACTCCGTTTCCTCATCACCGGGAGGGGCCGCAACCTGTTCTGTCAGTGGCACACATCCCACTGACAGAGCATCTCGATCCGGTGGCACACTTCCCAACGGAGGGGCAACGGGTTCGGTCGGTGGCACGTCCGCCGACCGTCACCCGTTTCTCCTTTTCTCTTTTTTCCTTTTACCGGTTGCGGGGGTCGGGGCAACTTTCAGCACACCCGAGGTGTCCTCCTCCTTTCCCGCAACCTCTATTTCTCCTGGTGAGCAACGACAGTTGCTCCACCTTCCTCTTTCTATTCGTGGGGGCCACCGCCTCCACGACTTCCTCCGTCTCCCCCTCCAATGGTGGGGCGGAGGACACATTCTCGTTTTTCCTCTGCTCCGGGGCCTTACCTCGGCCCTTGGGACAGTGCTTTTTTAAATGGCCGGATTCAAGGCACTTGTGACATTTAGGAGGGCGCCCTTCCAAAATCACTGGATACCTTGCCTGAGCCGGCCTTAAAAAGTTTGGAAATACCAGACTCGCAATCGACTGGGACCACAGGGTCAACACCGCTTTTGACCCCTCCCAGTCAATTGCTGGCAAAATTTTTACGTTGAGGAGCTTGGTTCCGGTGCCGCCCAGACCTCGGCGGAAAGGATCCTCTATCCACTCGGGCTTTATTCCAGGCGGCAATCCGCAGACCCGAGCCCTCGTTATTTTTTGTCCACAATATGTGGGCAGAAACAAAATTTCTTTGCCCTCAATGGGCCCACTCGCAAATTTGCGAGCTTCACTCGGGGAGTCAAAAAGCAACCACACGGTTGTATATTTGACTCCCCTTGAAATATATTATATTTGGCATTAACATTCGTAAGTTCCTTTTCAATAATAGTTTGAGAAAAGACAGTGACTCTATCCAACACCTTTGAGTAGGTTCGGAGCGTCACTGTTCTTTCCTCCATTTCTTTCAACCACTGTTTGGGTGGGCACAGTTCCCACTCCAAGACAGTGTTTCCCTTTTTTGCCATGCTTGCAAAAAAAAAAAAAAAATGTTTAACAAAAAAGTTCACAAAAAACAAACTAAATACAAAAAAACAGGAGACAGAGCAGAGAAAAGGAAAGAAGGAAGACAGTTTAAGTCAAGGCAACACAATTCCGGCCACCAGCAATACCTATAGGTATTCCAATAAAGGTACTCCAAAATAAAAGTATTCCAGTAAAGGTATTCCAATAAAGGTAATCCAGGGCCACAGCAGCAAAATGTTCAGAAGTTTTTCGGAGGCGAGATACGCCCACAAAAACAACAATTCTCGCACAGTGAGACACAAAAAGTTTTCTTCACTCAAAGTTGCTTTTTTTTTTTCTTTTGGCTCAAAGTCAAAACAAAAATTTTCGCTACTGTGGGCAAGCGAACCCGCCTCCCACGAACAGCGAATACAAAATTTGTTCGTACAACGTACACACAAAAAACTCGCCAAGGAAAGCGAAGATGCAACACCGCTGGACAAAAATTTACTAAAAAAATAAATAGAAGCAATAAATTGTTGCCCAGCTGAGCAACAAAAACGACTTACCCCGGCGAATTCTTCAATTTTTCCTTCTTTAGACAGAGCCGAAACCCATGTCTATCTTCGTTCACAGCAAGTAGCCAGTCTGACGCACATGCGCAGTGAGCAAACCGGAAGTAAGCTAGCTACTTACCACACAGCCACTTCTGCGCCTATATATATATACATATATATGAGAGAGAGACATACAGAGAGGGAAGACAGCAGTTAAAAAACTAAATAAATCAATTTAAAGGTATTAATTTAATTTAAATTTAGTACATACTACATACAGCCAGACACACACACACACACACACACACACACACACACATACACACACACACACACACATACACACACACACACACACACACATGCATATAAACAGGGTGCAGTGGATAAACTTTCGTCTAAATTACGCAAAAATGCTGACATCTCATTTTAAGAGATATATTTACCAATATTACATAAAAACATCTTGAAATACTAGAGAGTAATTTTTTTTGATAAAATTGCCATTGGCTTCAACCATCGTATTCAAACGATTTCGGAACCTCCTGCAGTTCTTCTGGACGATCTCCTTTGTTTAAGTTGGGGAATGCTGCCATAATCCTTACCTGCAGATCACCTTTGTTGTTACAAGGAGTTTTGTTGGTCTCTTGCTCAGCTGCACCCCACACATAATAATCAAGGGGATTGCAGTCTGAAGAGTTAGGTGGTCAGATGTTAGGCGTGATGTAGTCGCAGAAATTGTCTGACAGACATGACTGGGTTCTCCTGGTTGTGTGGTACGGTGCAGAGACCTGTTGCCAGAGATAGGTTCTTCCAGCAGCCATCCTTTTTACCAAGGGCATCACTACCTCCTCTAGAGTCTGGGTATGTGTGGGAAGATGAAGAGAGGCATAACATTACCATCACTAGTATTCACTCCAAACACCATGATGTTGACTGGATGTCTGATTTTTATCACTCCCGGTACATGTCCTCAGATTGACACCTGAACACTCTGAAATGTTCGTATTGGAGCTTCCGGAGCAAATGCCAAGCAGAATAAATTGCGTCATGATGCTGCCTATCTCATAGACGGTGCTCAACTGAACCTACTATACTATGTAGACCACAACAGCAAAAACAAACAATGCGTGTGCATATATTTTAATTCATATATATGGATATATGCGAGTGTGTGTGTGTGTGTGTGTGTGTGTGTGTGTGTGTGTGTGTGTGTGTGTGTATGTGTGTGAAGTAACATTATAGAATGCAAGAAAACTGCTGATGTTATAAGTCAGAGAAAAGTAGAGCGTTTGATTCTAACAGTAGTGTAAGTATTAGATCGAGAGAAAATTGATTAATTTTTCTTTCACATTTACTTCCAATTAACATACATTTGAATTTTCACTTTAGTTATTTATGGGTTACATGCTATACCGTACTCATTTGTTTATATAAAACTGCTTCATGTAATGAATAAAAGAACGTTTTGTATTCATACTGAGTGTTATGCTTGCTGGCATTAATACGGCTCTTATTCATTAGTTATTTAGTGTAAAAAGTTTGCACTCTTATTTTTAATGTTTTATTGAAAGCAAGAGACACGTAAATTATCATCCCATCCTAACATTAAGAATCTATTTCTGTGTATGGTATGTGCCAAATATCACCTGCACAGTGCCAAATTTCAGATTACGGCAACTACAGAAATTTAATAGATAAGGAACCGGAACACAATATTCTACTTAGATATAAACATAATTTCTTTTTCCCGAAAATAGTAAATTAAGATAGGTTCTTTCCTTCGTTTTCTCTCTCTCCCACTTTTTCTCTTTCGCTTTCTCCCTCTCTCTCCCTCACACACACTCTCTCTCCCCTTCTCCCCCTCACTCTCCCTATCTCCCCCCTCACTCTCCCTATCTCCTCTCCCCCTCTCTCTCTCTTGCAGCAAATATTGTATCACGAATTATCTGCAGAACTATAACCCATAAAAGAAAGTATTCATAAAAATGATTGGCATGTCATGTATCCCACCCGTGTGGGATCGATGCCTGACGGACGACTAATAAACATTCTCGTATCTTCCCTGTTCTATCTCTTTCATTAATGAATTGCTAAGGAACGCTATTAAAGTGAACATGCTTTAGCGGTAAGCTACTAGGTGTATACTATACCGAAGATGCGAGATCTGGACTCTAGGCAGCGTTTTCTAGCACCTCAACATCCAATTGGTTAACGGTTTCAACGGTCTGGATGGCCGTGTGTGGATGTGCATTTTCATGCACCAAGAAAACTTTCTCCGGCAATAGGCTTCAGCATTTGGAGAGAATTGCTGACTTCCGTTTGTTGGCCAGCAAATCATTGCATCTTGCACCGTTGATCGTATACCCCTTTTCCAGAGAAATTGGATTATTACTCTTTGTTCTCATTTTGTGCAAATTGCTAGTGGAGTGGCCATACCTATACTGTAAAGCCAGAAAGAAACATGGCTCGATCAGGCTCAAAGTTTGATTACGTGACCACAATAGTACCAAATATAAGCATGTATGTGCAGAATGCGGTGTGACAATAATAAAGATATGTTATGGCGAATGTGCGGTTAACTTTTGACTTTCCCTCGTATATATATATATATATATATATATATATATATATATATGTATATATATATATATATATATATATATATATATATATATATATATATATATATATATATATATATATATATATATATATATATATATATATATATATATATACATATATACATATATATATATATATATATATATATATATATATATATATATATATATATATATATATATATATATATATACGCCTACCATATTTAAATTCGAGCTGTTAGTGTCATGTGTTATTTACTTATAGTTTCGCAATAAACTGGCAAGCGTACATATCAAGACGTGTGTTTCCTCTCAATCATTCAAATTCGAATATACAATGAATTTAACGGCACAAATTCCAACGAGAAAAGAAGAAACAGTTGAGTGAGGGGAAAAAAAAAGGAAAGAAAAGAATAACCTCCTTTGTTCGTTTAAATCAGAATGTTGATTATGTTCAGTTCAAGATTAGTAAGTTTGGTGTAACCTGATGCATTGAAAGTTTGTGAGATTGCATGCTTGAACCGGAGAATTTGTGTCCTCCAGTTCCAAAAATATTTACATTTAATAATGGTTTTAGATTTGGCATTTATCAGGTCCGTGGAATTCTTAGATTTAAAAAAGAAATATGAGTTATTCCGGCTACACAATACCTGCATCAATTTGATCCATCTGTATATGAGGTGAATAGATCCACGATGTTCTTCCTGATGGTGTGTGTGTGCAGTAAGGTTTCAGATGCCAACTATGGCTAACTTAGTAGCTATCTTGCTATTCACCTGTTGCAGAGAAGTGTGGCGGTTCGCAATTCTTTTTTTTTTTTTTTTAATTACTTTTGCATAAACCAAAGTAATTTTCTTTAGTGTTTCCTTAGTTTGGAAATCTGATATGACATAGGTTTCACAAACAAATAAACTGATCATACACATCTGGTCGTGTAAGCAAGCATCGAGGTGTCCACAGTTACTGCGTGAGGTGGGTGCTTGGTGGGAACTGTGACAAAATCATTCATATTTGGACAACAGATGTAAGCAGCTTTCAGTAGTAGACGTTTTCATGTATCTGTGGTTAGCTAGGAAAGTCTATCTATTAAAACCAATAATTTCCCACTTACGTTAGTCTTAACATTAAAAAGGAAGGGGCAGCGATATTAACTTCCTAGATCTAATTTTTCTGTTTCGCTTTTTTTTGTTTTTAATTATAGAGCTGTAAGGTATCTTATCTCCGAATCCACTGTTATTCAGGGTATTATTATAGTATTATTGCTAACTATTTCCTCTGAAGATCACATATCCAATTGCCGATATTAGTTATAAGGTTTTTGACGACGACTAGGTTTTACATGACTGCTCACATGGATGCGTGAGCGTCTAATTCGACTTACTAGAGGGTTTATAAGAGCACATATTTAGGTCACAAGAAGCATTTAAGAAGTCAGCTTCAGAGATATTAGTGAGTATGCACATGGCTTTGAGTTATAACTTTCTGTCGCAGTGGACATTAGCACAACCTCTAAAATAAGGCCTTTTGTCGCATCCGCTTCACCAAGACTTCATCTTTCACCAGAAGTATACTAAGTTATAGCTTATTCTGTGGTGCAGGCATATTCCCTTCTACTGTCCCCTTTTTGCTCTTTCCTTATTCATCTATTGCTTCTTATCTTCCTCTCGTCCTTTATCGGATTTTCTTAAAATTCCAGCGTGCTTTGTCATTTTTCAGGGAAAGACCAGCCACGTTGTATATTTCAGACTGAAAATGTGCTTGGAACCACAAGACTTGCTGTATAAGCTAACCAGTTTGTTGTGCTTTCACAGCATGAAACTAATAGAAGCACATGCTGAATTACTTTGATTATTAAGTGATATTTATATTTCACTGGATGGAGTACATTTTTGTTCATCACCACCAATAACGGAACAATATATGCATAAGCGCGTGCGTGCGTGTATGTGTGTATTTGTGTTTATACACAGGTACCTCTCCTCAGCGCACATGCAACACGTACAAAACGCGCGCACACACACACACCTACACAAATTTTGTGGAACAAGATGAATAGAAATCAATACATGAGTGTATATTCTTATTTTTTACTACTTTTGATCGAGGAAAAGTAAGAAACTTTCAAAAGGGACACAAGAGTCACGATTTAAGTTTTGAAAAAGTTGCCTCAGGCCAGTGTTTTTAGCTTAGCCAAAGTAAGATTCTGCTGTCTCTCATATATTCCTTTCCTTTCAATTTCATCTTGAAGAAAAACAATATACGAAACGTTGGATTTTCAACTGTTCACAGCAAGTTCACTGTACTCAATTCATTGATGTTACTACACAATATCTCCTGCTGTCACAGACCAAAACCAGCCGTTTTGAAGTCTGTTCAACCATATATAAATGGATACTTGTTATTCTGGCATTGGTCGAGTGATGTAGACATCTCCGATGAGGTCCCAATATTGTTCGAAAATCAACTAAGGCTGTTCATAATTGTTTTCAGAATACAGAGAAATTGCTGAATTTGACTAGTTTGTATGTCAACTTGGCACCGTGTGTCTGTGTGTGTGTATGTAAGGTATGTGTAAGAAAATATTAGATATTATGAAAACCTCCTATTTCAAGAATAATAAAAAAAATTATCACCGAAGTTACCGAAGTTACAAAATGTTCAAGTAAGACATACCACCTGATGTTAGTGCTATATCCTAGTTCATTTCTATCAGATATCAATTAATGTATAACATTAATATATGTAGATATATCAAATGATTATACATTCTCATTTGAAATAGCAAAGCAATAAATTCTTGCTATAGTGGATTTAATTTTATTGGTTCAATGGATAAGTCAAGAACATTTGATCATTGTTTCAAATTCACTGTGTCTTTGTATAAACCCAGATAATCTGGATTTTAAGATATAAATAATCAGATTACACGCGCATGAACGTTTAGAAACTGCAGTTATTTATACACACACTGTATGTTTGTCTGTGTGAACGAAACATATAATGATCAGTAGTTAAATACCGTTATATATTTAGTGGCAATTGTAGTGACCAACAGTTAACCTCTTTCTTCCATATAAATAGAAGCATTTACTCTGTAGCATCTCATTGGTCGTTATATTATAATATTATGATGTATATATTTTCAGATCATATATTTCTTAATAATAATCTAGAATAACTCTTACTGATAACTATTCCTGCGTATTCTATCCCACTTAATATGAAATAGAACCACTGAGTAAAGAATTTTATTCTATTTTATATAAACCAAGAAGAATTTCATTCTATTTTATATAAATCATGAAGACATGATCTATATAAATCATGTAGATACGATTTATATAAGTCATGAAGATATGATTTATATAAACCATGAAGAGAAATTTTACCATGCAAGTAGTTTGACTAATCTTTATAAAACATATTTTTTAGTTAATTTTAGTTTGGAAATCATGTAACTGATTGGCTTCTTGGCGCCATAGGATTCTGTTAATCACTATATGTTTGAGTGTTCTTCAAGCAATCACTATCATTTGAGTGTTTCTTAATACAAATGTTAGGCGTTTTTATCATCACTATATTCTACAGTGTGATCGACCACTTTAAGCACATTCAATTCCAGTTTTCCGATATTGCTGCTACTCATACTGTTGAATCATCCTACATATAGCATGGAGGAGTCAGCAGTTCAAAAGCAAGTGTCTAGTATTTAACGGAACCTTTTTTGACCTGTTGTACGTTATCAAGTATAAATGTGACTTAAGCTAAACATATATCTATGTCATATTAGTGGAAGAGCTGTTTATAACTTATTTACACTACGAATTTCACTCCAATACAGTAAAATATGACGTAATGTTTTTCTTTTGACTTTATATTTTATCAAATCGAGCTTTCTAAACTGAAATATCTCCCTTAGTTGTTTGATATTTTGGTAGCTGAAATGCTACGCATAGTTAATAGCCTATTTGTTGCTACAAGTGTATTACTCAACTTTGAGCATTCAATGATGTTTCAGATGACTGTATTAATAACGCTAATGCATCATTTCAAATTTTCCGTTTTTAGAGTTTCCATACTACATCTCTATCAATTTACATTTCTATGATAGCGTATACTTCGCCTTTCTTACACGCAATTCATCGCATCCAATTTTTTTCTACCTCATCTCATATTCCTTTCTGAATAACATTCTTTGGAGACTGTAATATAATTTTGCTATTTCTATTTTCTTTGTTGTATTATTTTTCCTTATTCTCAAATGCAGTTCATGCTAATATGACGATCTTTGTAATTCCTCTGAAAATTAAATGATTTTTATATGTCTACATGTTTTAACACTCATCCAAATATTAGTCGCCATTTTGTATTCTGTCTTGAACTTCTGTTTTGTTTAAATGTTTTCTAATTTTATTTCTTTTACCAATACGAAGTAAAACATTAATCATTTCCAACATTGAGATCCGTAAACACCATTTACTCAACTGATTGATTTCTGTAAGTACGTGACTATTCTCAATTGGCTATGACTGGCCATCGCTTTCTTTCAATCACATTTGATACTCTGCAGTAGATTATGTCAACATAGATATCTGTAGTACGTAGCATCTTTAAGAATTAGAGTGCTATTCCAAGAAATAGGAAACCAGTCTAGCTAGCATTTTTCTATGAATTTCATCTACTGTTGTGTAATTAAAGAAATTGTCCAAATTCAAAACTATCATCACGTCGTGTAGTTGGTGTACAGCTTAGATGGTCTACTTGTTTATTGCATAGAAAGCAAATGTGTTTCTGCTGACGAGATTCAGAAGAATCTAATAAGATAGAATGAACTTTTATTTAAAGAACTGGGTTGCATTTGAGAGAAGCAACTGTTTTGGCTTTGATTATCATCTCTATACCTGGCAATAATAGTCTAGTTTCTTCATCATATTATTTTCCATACAATTCCTGTAGTTTTATAAAGACACCATTCGTTAATGGTTGCATGTATGTATGTAAAGATAAGCGCACATGTAATGTATTCGTAAACACATACACACACGTGCGCGCGCGCATATATATATATATATATATATATATATATATATATATATATATATATATATATATATATATATATATATATATATATATATATATACATACATACATATATATATATATATATATATACATATATATATATATATATATATATCTGTGCGTGTGTGTCTGTGTGTAGTGTGTGTACATATATACACATAAATATTGGGTCGTATACAGTTGTTTGTGCATTGTAGACTTACAGCTGTTTCTGATATGCATTTTATGTACGCTCATGGTTCAATTTAATCAATCATTCGACTGCTGGATTGAAAATATTGTAAACGGCCATTGGAATGCTATCTTATAGTTCAACAAATCAATTGTCAAGCGAAAGGAAGAGAAGAAAAGAGAAAAGAACAGAAACGAAGAAAAGAGGAGGAATTTTGTTCTCTGTGGCACTTATACGGATCAAGGTTGCCTGTTTCTAGGCACCGGTATCAGGCTATTGTTCTCACTTATCATGGTTAAATAGTATAAATATTTAGTATAGAAATTTCATATCCAACAACTTAGGGTCAGTGTCCGACTTAGTGCAATTAGTACTGCATTTTTGATGCTGTGCCGAAAGAGTGTTTTGGATATGTCCTAACTTCAGATGGGTGAATAGTATTAACATTCAGTATATAAATTTGATACCCAACAACTTCGTTAGGATTGGTGGCAATTACTACTATATAATATTGGACGCTATGCCAAGGGAGGTGTTTGAACATACAGAAACAGGAGGCCGCCAGGCCAAATCTGACTGCTTTAAATGTAAAGTATGGATATCTATCTAATTAGTTATGACACTTAACAATGATATTTAGAGCTAGTAATCAGAGCTTAGAAGTAACTAAATGAATAAATTATAACATTTAAATTTACAGTAGTACCGAAACTACATAAGCCTTAAAATATATGACTTGTTATCAATGATATGGCTGCAAAGGTAGGATGAGCAATTATTTAGAGAGAGGGTGGTATAGTGAATTACACAGGTGCTAAGTGAAGAGAGTAAACGAAACATAATAAACATAAAACAAAAGCAACAGAAAACAGAAAGCATGATGGATGAATAAGTGAACGGATATAGGAGAATAAAAAAAGATTAAATGGATCCATATATATGTATGTATATATCTATACATACATATATGAATACATACATATACATACATACATATATATATATATATATATATATATATATATATATATATATATATATATATATATATATATATATATATATATATATATATGCATGTATGTATTCATATGTAAGTATGTCTGAGTGTGAATAGGGATACTGAAAAAGAACACAATCCCGTCACCTCAGTCTAAGTGTAATAACGAAACGTCAGCGATAAAATACAATAATGTAACACATAATAAAAAAAAAGATAGGAATGCATGCACGAAATTTCGTGTTAAAAGAAAAAAAACCGTATAAAGCACAACACTCACAACGTAATACAGTATAGCAACATACAAGAATTCTGGATCAAATGCAAAAATATGCTAAAGTAAAAATAGGCAAATACTAATTATTCGTCGCTGGAGATTTCGAAATCCAGAATGAGGAAAAATGTCCACGGAAGTACAAAGCTCAATTAATTCTGTCTGCTGACGTGCAACTGTACCACATAAGTAAACTAAAATTCAAATATTGAGCTAGAAGCAGTTCTAATAATATAAACATTATCAATGACATACACTTACCGTATGTGTGGTGTTTTAACGCTTTTAGTCTGTGGTATTTCGTCCAAGGAAAGTACCTTGGAAGACATAAAGCGTTATAAAACACTGTATACCTCAAACTGAAATAACAGCAAAATATCTATTTCTGTTGTTCTGGTTCACCTCCGAATCCACTCGACTAGCCTGTTTTGAGATATACAATGTATTTTAACACCATTCGACTGTAAAGTTATTTTTCGCTGAACGAAATACCGTAGACTGAAATCCTCTAGACAACACACATACACTAAGTATGTGAAATTCATATTTATTTTACTATTGAAAAGCTGCTGCACATCAGCAGATAGATTTTGACGCTTAGAACAGCTATTTGAATTCGTTTCGAAGATGATTCGAATATAAAACTCCGATGAGCTGAAAAAACAAGCAAGACATCTTCCGTTCTCGTTCAGCGCCAAGGCTCATTCGTTTTGTCCGCTTTTGAGGTATACACCTTTTTTTAACACTGTACGTCTTTTAAGGACTTTTTGCGTACAAAATGCCGTAGCCTAAAAGCATTTAAACAACATACATACATTAATTATGTGACATCTATAATGTTTATAGTTACATCCAAAACACCTTGCAACATGGCCTTCGAAAGCAAATACATAAAGGTTGTCAAGATGCAGATAAATTCTTAGCAGGAGAATAAAGAGAGAAAAAAAAAACAAAGTAATAAATCAGCTGAAATGTTGCCAGCAGTAGCTTTTCATCTCGAGTACGATAAAGCATTTAAGAAAATGGTAAAATAAAACAATTACCTTACTAGAGACGTTTTATCATCTAGGTTCCAAATAACTTGGTTTTCAGAGTGAGTGAAACTGACAAACCCATCTGAAACAACTCGTTGATAACATTTTATATTCTCTAGGGGAGGGTTCCAAAATCGATGTCATATATCTTACCTTAAAGCTTCGACAGAGTCGAGCAAAGCATTCTGCTGAATAAGACATCCTATCCAGCATGGGAATACATTGAACGCTACTATAGTTAATTATATGTTTTTTTGTCAAAGGGAACACAAAATATCGGGATCCCCCAAAATTAAATGGTTGTAGTAAATGTTAAGGGTCGCACTCAGAGGAAACTGTTTTTTCGCCTACATTTTTTTTTTGCCGCGTTTATTAATGACATAGGTATTGTCATCAAACATAACGGCATTAAATTATTGACAGCCAGCGTTTATTAATGATATAGGTATTGTCATCAAACATAACGGCATTAAATTATTGACAGCCAGCTCTAGAAAGTGGTCATGTAAATATATTATGGAAAAAAATCCAACC
Organism: Octopus bimaculoides; assembly: GCF_046866305.1. Lineage (NCBI taxonomy): Eukaryota > Metazoa > Mollusca > Cephalopoda > Octopoda > Octopodidae > Octopus > Octopus bimaculoides. The sequence goes on along the minus strand of NC_142942.1, from coordinate 2,634,891 downwards.
TGATACACACACATACATACACACATGTATATTTGTATGTAATTATATACGTGCCGCATCCCAGAAGGTCTGAAACTTTTTTAGTTGAACCATTTACAACTGTCCATGGTAACTGTAATTTTAGTAAACCACTTTGAACACTGTAATAAATACTGCTTGTCACTACTGATTAATAAGCGGAATGCAGTCGGGACGTAAAAGCAATTTGGAAGTTCGCTATGCAATAAAGTTTTGTGTTAAACTGGGAAAAAATGCCAGTGAAGTTTATGAAATGCTCCTGATTGTTTATGGATTAAAATTGTATGAGACGAAAATCTGTTGTTTTCCTCTGTCACAAGAGGCCAGGCAAGAGCATGCCCATCGGGAAGCTCATAATGGTCCTCTTTTTCAACACCAAGGGCATCATCCACGTCTACTGGGTTCCCTCTGGCCATATGGTCAACAAATAGTGTTCTGTGAAGGTTTTCAGTGAGTACAGAAATTGATTTCGTCACAAAACACCAGACCTCTTCTGCTCACGTTGGTAGTACCTGCTCCAGGACAATGAATTAATCGACAACACCAATCTACTAACAAAGTACCTGAAACGGATGTGTATCAAAACTGTCGCTCATCCTCATAACAGTAAAATCGTCCTCCCTGTGATATTTTGTTTCTTCCACAAGCTGAAGAACGACTTCTGGGGGAAGTCGTTTTGAAAACATTGGGAAGATGAAGGAAGCTGTGACAAGGGCCTAAGCGACTTGCAATTTGGAAGACTCCCTCAGAGCCTTCACGAAATGGCTGGAGCACTTCAGCAAATGCATTGAAGTAAGAGAATATTACTTTGTGCTTTGCAGCAGTCATTGTTAATTGTGTTGTTGCCATTGTTATGGCCGGCCATGACATTTATTGTGTGGGTTTGTGTGTGTGCGTGGGTTCGTTTCGGATGTTGTATATATCCATGCCATTTATACAACTTCATTTATGTATTTTATGCATCTCTATGTCTAATATATATCACAGGTATGTGACAAATATATTCACATATTAATTTATTTATCTACTTATATAATGGTATTTTTATTAATTTTTTTGTAGTCGTCTATCTCTGTTTCTCATAAAAATCAGTTAAATGCATATATATATATCTATTTTGTATGTATTACCCTGTATGTTTCTGCGTGCAACTTACGATCTTTGTTCCCCCTCTCTTCTCAGTCCTTGTCTTTAGTCATCTGGTGTGGTGGTTGGTGTTCCTGTTCCATTCGTGTTCTCTATTAAGGTGCCGTCTATCTCCTGTTATGTTTGTAGTCTCTGTGATCTGTCTAAATGTCTTGTCAGTTCTATATGTCAATAGTAATTTGACATCTATGCTATTAATCGAGCCTCCATGTTCTGCCTGAGCATGTTGTTAGAGCGCTGACGAGCTTTTTCCCTTCTTTGAGCTCACGCCAATCTTCACTTATACGCTCTCCTATGCTGCGTGTAGTCTCTTTAACGTAGGTAGTTGTCATGTTTCTACGTTGTCCCTCAGTACATCGTAAGCTATACATTACTTTCCTAACCATGTTAACCTATGGATTCATCCTACAGGCAACATAATTGTACTCTGTACAGAGGAACTTACCTGTAGGATATGTATTGCAGATCAGGGATTATAAAGGCTCAATTAAGAGAAGAGAGATTAAAGTACTATTGACACAGAGAACTGACACGACACTTCGACAGATCACAGAGGCGACACACATTACAGCAGATTGGCCGAGCCACAATAGAAAAGATGAATGGAGCAGTAACACCCACCACCAGAGCACATGACTAAATACAAGGACGTGACGAATTTGTGTCCAAGGACGTGACAAATTTGTGCTAAATGATATACAGCAATCTTATCTAAGAATATTCTCATACGGGATATCCTATTTGAGGTAAGTCAAAACATTATCGTGAGTAAAATACTACTAATAATTGGCGTATGAAATATTTATGGGATGGTTATAAGTAAATAATTTGCCTATCGAGGAAAAGTGGGAATTCGTGACTCCATTACAAGTATGATGCGGCGAACTAGCAGCATTACAAATTTCCTTCTGAATCAATCGAGAAAATACTCAAATATATATTGGTTTCAAATTTTGGCACATGGTCATTAATTTTACATCGACGCCACTGGTCAACTGGCACTTATTTTATCAAAATCCGAAAGGATGAAACGTAAAGTTTACCTCGGCAATATTTGAACTCAGGATGTAAAGATGAATGAAATGCCGCTAAGCATTTTGCCCGGGGTATTAACTAGTCTACCAGCTCACTGCGTTAATATTCAAATATATATATTGAGAACGTAATTTAAGAAGAGAAACTTCAAAATATTTGTTGAAGACACATATTCCACTAGGTAAGTACAGAAAGTAGTCATTAATCTATTGTAATTGTCTAAGTGGTCTGAAATTAAGGAGTACTGTTCAAGAATGTGGAAACACTGTCACACCTATGTAGGAATGGCAACGGGCGATCTCGAACATACATTTTGTCTCAGAAGAGAAAATCATTTCCCACTTGGGTGAATCAATCTTTTAGCTTAATATTCCTTTTTCTATTACTGTAGACAAAATTATATGTGTTCATGTGTGTGTGCATGTGTGAGTGTGTTTCTCTTTATGTCTGTATGCATATTTTTGATGTCTATTAAAAGAAAAGAAATCCTATTTTGTTAAAATAAACACATTTATTTCTTATTAATGGAAATTCACTGAAAGACATCGTATAATGAAAGGACGTTTTAATCGAGTATACCGCTTTAAATTGTCACTTATCATCAGAACCTATCTTTATATACTTATTAGCTTTTAATTAAACTGTTCTTTGCCATAAAATACATCCATAAATCAAAAGTATTATTTCTAATAAAGCCACACTTGTGTGGCCATCGACAGATTTGGAATTTATATTCAATATTTCATGTTGTGTGTGTGTGTGTGTGTGTGTGTCTGTGTGTGTGTGTGTGTGCGTGTGTGTGTGTGTGTGTATGTGTACTCGCGTACCTTTGATGTTCTTGAAAATTAGTTAACTGATTTGGTATTAATTCCCGGATGACATCAGTTGAATATACATCCAAAGAAAATTTATCTTTTTACCGCTGAGATAGATCTCGGTATTTGCAGCCATCACAGCGTGACTCAATGCCTGACAGAATATGATCAACAAAGGTCTGCTTTTATAACATCCCTTCACTCTCTATATTCAAACGCAAATGGAACCGACTTCTACATCAAACTCTAAGACTTGTGCATAAATATAACTGGTGATACAACTTGGATGATTGAATTTGCAATAAATCCAACAAAAATGATTTTGCTCTTCTAAAATCTGCTTTGAAAATGTGGCACTGCTAAAATTACCGTAGCAGTATTCAAGTTACTAATAGTGACCTCACTCTATTAGAAGATGTAGATAAACAGTATTCACTATTTTAACATTCAAAATCTTGCCGTCAGTTTGAGAAAAAAAAAACTGAACAAAATTTAAACGTGCAATGAATCAGAAGATAATAGTTTAATTCTCTCTTAGGCCTTAATTCTGTGCTTATATCAGAAACACTACTGACAGCACAACTCAACCTATACTGAATATTTATTTCATTATCACATAAACTATAAATGTTTCAGAGAATTTCGTTCTTTTCTGCACCTCAAAATGAGGAAACCTTCTGTTGACAGTGAAGATATAAATCTCGATGGATATAAAAATCCAAGGTATCATAAACTAGATTTTTTACGGTTCGGTGTGTAAGTTTTATTATCTATCGTAAACGTTGAAACATATTTACATTTATGTATTTCACAGGCATTTTCTACACTATATTAGATGTTCCTCTCATGCATTTGATGTGTGAACATATATTGTAAAGAATATTAAATTATGCTTGATTGGCTTGCTTACAGTATCTTCTTCTTTACTCTAGAATTGATGCTCTTCTATAATTTTATGAATACATGAATTGTTTGAAATGCTGCAGAATTCTCCGGCAGAATGTATATGGCAACTAGATATTATAAGGAACTTAACCATTAATAGTTTCCTAATATTCTTTACATGTGTATAATGTTATTAACACTTCATAGAAATATGACATAAGACAAATACCCGTAATTATACCATAAGCAATTGATGTATACTGATGTTTATTTTTTTAATATTTATATAATGTTACACTCACTGGCAAGCGCGGCGATGAGCTGTCAGAATCGCTAGAACACCGTCCAAACCAGGGGAAACAATAATCCAGCTCTTCACTTTCTGAGTTCAAATCAAGCCGAAGTCTACTTTGTATTTATGTCCACACCATCCTCCACTCCTACCTGGATTTGGAAAGACAACGTATCACGCTAATTTTAGGGTCAATGGTAATAGACATGATAGAAAAAACAATCAATCTCGCGCTGATGTTTAATGTATGTGTGCGTTATTATACTCTATGCATCTGCAGTATTTTGACATGAGAAAACTCCTCTAAAAACGTTCAGTGTTTAAAAACACAGCATGCCTCAAAAGTAGATGACGCGACATCAACTCACAAGTGAAAGAGACCTACAATTATTAATATATCATGGTTACTACTGCTCACAGTGTCACCTAACTTTCCAACTGTGAAAAGAAGCGCCGAAGCCTCTTAAGAGGTATGAATACAAAACTATTTGCTGGTGTTAAAAAAAGTTGTACAGATGAAAACAAAATTTAAATTTTGTTTGAAACAGTTTAATAATGTAAGCTACAGAATGCTATATTTCGTCCAGCGGAGACCCATTTAAAGACGGTTCATTTTCAGAATACAATACAACTTTAAACATATAGCTTTGTTTCCCCTGTACAACATAGTTTTGTATTCATTTTCTGTGTGGATGATGAACAATCTGATGCTCGACTAAATTTATCTTTACTCAAAAACTTCATGTGTAAACGCTTGTATATTCTGCAGATACGTGTAACTTTATCACTATTCTCAAGCCGAAGCAACATGACACAAATAATTTTATCCGCAACAGAAAACAAGAATATCATCATATTCATAATTTTTTATTATTTCAAGTCATTTTCTAAACTTCCACTTACTAAAGAAAAATAAAAATGTAATATGCGAGAAAACATCTATGCATAAGTTATGCAAAATATTCTCTTTACATAGACAGGTAAAATGCTTCATTTTCATCGTTTCTGGAAATTGTATAGAGACCGCTTCTTTTAGGAACATAAGAAACACAAATATTATGTGTACGCATGCGTGCGTGTGGGTGTGGGTGTGCGTGTGTGTATGCGTGTCTATGTGTCTTATATGTGTCTTGTATGTGTATTTTGTGTGTGTGTGTGTGTGTGTATAAGGGTTTGCTTACTATATTATATCTATTTGTGCTCTTTATATAGTTTTTTTCATTTTTTTTGTCATTTGTTTATTTATTATTTATCTCTGTTTCTTATATTTCATCATAAGTATGCGTGTATTTTGTGTGTGTACATGGGTTTATGTATTTTACTGTTTACATCGATGTCTTTTTTCCTTCTATCTTTAGTCGTCGTTTTGCGTGGTGTGGTGGTAAGGGGTCTTATTCTTCTATTCATGTATTCCGTTGAGGTTCAGTGTGTCTATTGCTATGTGTTTGTCCACTGTAATCTATTTAAATGTCGTGTCTGTTCCATGCGTTGGCAATACCTTAACCTCTATATTATCAACCGAGCCTCTATGTCCTAAAGAACCGTATTGCCAAAGCACTGACGAGTTTTTCTCCTCTTTGAGCTCATCCGTTCCCTAATGCTACCAGCCTCCTCCCCAATGTAAGTTGTTGTCTTATTTTTGCAACGTCTTTCAGTAAATCATTAGCAATAGACTGCATTCTTAATCTTACAGTTAACCTGTGGGTTCATCTTACGTACTATACAATTGTTCTCCGTACATAGAGACTTATCGAAAGGATAAGCTCTACAGATCGAGGATTCTGGGCGGTTTCCTGATCTTGCTACTACTTTAAGCCGTACATTTACCTGACCTAATGCTTTTTTTAAACAATTGGACATATCTATCTTCTCCTTGGTCCTTTATGTGCTGTTCCAGAATTTACTCCTGCTTAACGGGCTAATCCCATTTGCATCTTTCTCTATGATGGCCTTGTACTTAGACCTGGCTCCTTTGAATACTTTAATCCTGTCCCTTTGGTTGTAACCAGAGAAATGCATGCGTTGGATGAAGTGTTGCATGCGTCTTTCCAGTTGCGTTGGGTCGCACATGCAGGACACATTCCTCATCACTCTCACCCATTCTGCTTTTTGGATATTGAAACTGGCGCTGTCTGCAATGCCTATGTTCTAGTGGACCAGGTATTGAGAGGGCTTGAGTTTGGCATAGTGGGATTGAAGGATCTGGACCATACTATTTTTAGTTTTCAACCAGAGTTCCCTGACTTCGAACATAAGCGACTTCACCATATTGCTAGATTTGGCTATTTGATTTACTTAGAATATTGGTACTGGTAGATGCTATTGTTGAATAGCCTCTAGTTAACTCTTATTCAGATGCCCCATCATGAAAGACATTCTAAAGCGTCGAAGTGAATATTTGGCCTGGTAGAAATGACAACCAATCTCTCGCTCTCATCATATTGTTTAAAGAAGACACATCAACGACCATTTTCTATATACACAAACCTGAAAAGTAACAGCGGTATCATAGATGAAAGGCTTTCATTATAGGTTTCCTTAATCACGAATGGCCAACAGCTAGACTGCCAACATAATAAAGCGCATCCCAGTTACATGATACGTCGAACCTTCAGATTTGGATAGTTCAAGTCCACTTGGGGCTAAACTACTACTACTACTACTACTACTACTACTACTACTACTACTACTACTACTACTAATACTAATAATACTACTATTACTACAACTGCTGCTGCTGCTACTGTTGCTGCTGCTACTGTTGCTGCTGCTACTATTACACATGTATGGGTACACATAGTCATGCATACATCGTCTGATCTGGGTGACATGCTTCCAGAATTTCTTACAGTTTCGTGTAACCCTGTACTAGACATTCTATTTTAAGATAATAGACACTTATTCCAAAAAGATTCTGAAACTTTTCCTCGCATCCGCGCGAGCAATTATGCTTCTAGCTTCCTGGGTTTCTTTCGTAACTAAAGACACCAATGATAGCAAAGGCAAAACAAAATATGCGAATCATATCTCTAGTACCTGATGACGCATATGTCAAAACAAATTTCACATACATGTTTTCCTTCCTACCACTTCAATTTTTCCATGGTTAAGTTCTATTGTAATTATTTGAGTTTGTAATCATCAAACCGAGCATCTAATTTCTGCCAATCAGTTTGTATTTTCAATGTTCCAAAATTCATTACCGATTGAGTAATCAGAACTAAAGTGTATTTTATTCATTATTTCCTTATTATTTTTGGTGAAGAACAGCCAAAATAAATCTTAACTGTTATTTTTCATATCTATTACATGGAAACTAATTCAAAAGTTCCTGAAGAAAATGGTAGCAGACTATTTACCGCAAAAATAGCAATGGAAGAAATAATTGAAATAATATAGAAAATCGGAAAGAACAACACTTTCAAAGTAAGAAACAATATATCTGTAAATAATACTGTCTAGGCAATGTCAGCTGTATGAAGGAAGCAGATAGTTGTTTACAAATTGTTATGCACGAAATCACAAAGTATACAATGTCCTCTATGATTTCACTCGGGTATTGAGGTGTTTTTTTTTTAATTATACGCGCGTTTGCATATTTGTGATAGTGTGAATGTGTGCATGTGTGCAAACGTCATACAAACTCATTCTCACATATATTTGAGTTTGTGTCTTTACATAAATATACTTTAGGTATGTAACTATATATGTATACATGCACATTCTCATACGTAGATGTATCTATATGAAATAAAATAACATTAAGCATAATCCCTGTTTTTACACATACAAAGGATAAGGCCCAATAATTTATATATGCATACTTGTTTTTGCGCCGCTATATATATATATATATATGTATGTATGTATATTTATACATATATATATATATATATATATATATATATATATATATATATATATATATATATATATATATATATATATATATATATATATATATATATATATATATATGGGAGAATATACAAATAATAACAACAGACGAGGACAGGTGGTGTAAATAACAAAAGTATATATTAGTATGACGCTCGGGAATACGGAAAGTCTTTGACGTTTCGAGCTACGCTCTTCAACAGAAAGAATACGGAGACAAGGAGAAAAACACGGAGAAAAAAAATTGAATAATGTTCAGTCAACGGTCAATCATAATAATGGTAATATACATATATATATATATATATATATATATATATATATACATACATATGCGTCTCAGTGCGCCTCAGTGTGCCAGTGTACTTGTGCGTGTGTGTGTTTGTGTGTGAATGTGTGTGGGTGTGTGTGTGTGTGTGTGTGTGTGTTTGTGTGTGTGTGTGTGTGTACTGAAATGTTCATTTATGTAGAAAGAAAAATGCATATATTTTCCGATATATTTGGAAATTTCTTTTGGCATAACATTTGGAATATATTTGTTCCGTAAAAGATGTTGCTTCAAAGCAACTTTTAATCAATATCCAATCAACTTGTAGTGGATCCTCCCAATGTATTGATGATGATCACTATGATGCTCGATCAACTGAATTTTTACTCAATAAATTAATGTGTAAACGCCCGAATGTTCCGCAGATATGTGTAAATTTAACGCATTTCTCAAGGAGAACGAATGTGACACAAATTTCTAATTTGTATGGCTAATGCAACCCACGCACACAAAGATTCCCACACATATAAACCAATATTACTGTGTGCAAGGGTGTTCTTGTATATGTATGTGTGTGTGTATGTGTCCGTGTGTGAGTGAGTGGGTGTGTGTATAGGAAGAGAGAGAGAGTGAGATAAAGAGAGAGGAGAGTGAATGCAATCGAATTTAGTAATCGAATCCTATCAATCACGATGGATACAAAGACAAGTTGACCCCGGTGCTATATGGAATTAAAGCGCACAGAAGCAGAACGAATACTTTGAGCCATCCTATCACCTGCCCTAGCGATTCTGCCAGTTAGTTACCCTATTGTATTTGAGAAGCGATTCGATGATATCAATGATATACGATGATATTTATGATACCTTAGATTTACTACCCACATTGCCAAGCTGACTAACTGCTGACAGAAAATGCTATAACAATATCATAAGTAATACGCCAATATTACATTATTTTAGGGCGGCGAGCTGGCAGAATACCTAGCAGTATTTCGTCTGCCGTTACGTTCTGAGTTCAAATTCCGCCGAGGTCGACTTTGCCTTTCATCCTTTCTGGGTCAATAAATTAAGTAATTGTTACACACTGGGGTCGACTTAATCCCTTTTTCTGTCCTTGTTTATCCCCACTATGTTTAGCCCCTTGTGGGCAATAAAGAAATGAATACTAAAGTATTTTATGGGTGAGTATTTCAAGTTTTAGGCTACATGCCAGTTTTAGGCTACTCTCATTTAAACAAACACGCGTTTGGAGTAAAGCATAAAATTTGCAGGAGAATATCGTAGTTCGCTTGAAGCATTGTGTATCGTTTGTAAAGAATAAAAAGTTTTGAATGGTACAAATATGCACTATGATACAAACAATGGACTATATACCTGTTGTAATTTAGTCATCCATAGTCTGATGATATTTCGGAATATAATTCCTTCTTCAGATATTCTTAGATGGAGTCACTGCAATAATCGGTTTTCCAACGGCTTTTCTTTGTTCGGAAGCGTCTCAGCAGTGGTCTCACGAAGCTCCTTCCAGAATTCTTCATGAGACGTGCGTGAGGTCGGCCATGTCTCAATCTCGTGTGTGTTGGTACATCTGTAGCGCTGCTTCTAAGGTATGTATTATACGTACAACTTCCTTTTTTTCCTTTCTTTTTCTCTTCTCTTTTTGTTTTTGTTATAAACAATAGATGACCATATCCAAAATGAAACTACACACATCCAGATGTGGCTAACCAATATATCGATTAGCAACCTCCAGCCTGTTGTTAATTTGAGTCCTAGTCTGTGTATGAACATAGCTTCCTCAATTCTTAAATTAACCAAATTTCTTTCATTGGCCTCAATTGTGACTGTTATGCTTTTGTCAGTGTCCCGGCATCTGTCTACATGTTTTCTGAAGGAGGAGGCTCTCGTGTTCAGATGTTCTTTGATGCAGACGTGTAACGGTCTTGTTGTGCTGCCCATATAGAACTTGTTGCATTTGTTACATTTTATTCTATACACAACATTTACCCGTTGGCATAAATCTGTGTTGCCCTCATCTAACAAACTGTCTCATCCGTGACAGTATTCATTTGCAGTAAAATTTTCAGTATTCAATTATTGTTTCTAACTGCGTATTTTCCTTTATTTTTGTTTCTCTCTCTCTCTCTCTCTCTCTCTCTCTCTCTCTCTCTCTCTCTCTCTCTCTCTCTCTCTCTCTCTCTCTCTCTCTCTCTCTCTCTCATTGTATCCAGGGATATACCCTGTGTTCGTTTCTCTTTATCAAAATCCTACAGAGCGCTCAGTAGCATCGCCCCTCATCTACGAAAAGATATAAGAGCTAATAGCTGAGATGGTAGTTGTAGAAGTAAAACAAAAATAAAACGATATTTTCATTGAAATAATATATTTCATAATGTACATCTGGGTGTCCTTTATCTGCTTAGTTCCTTCGACATCTTCGTCGTCGTCGTCGTACTACTACTACTACTACTACTACTACTACTACTACTACTACTAGTAGTAGTAGTAGTAGTAGTAGTAGTAGTAGTAGTAGTAGTAGCAGTAGTAGTAGTAGTAGTAGTCAAACCAGTGTATAAATGATGCCTGTCATCAAAATCGTTGCAGTAATTGAAAGTAGCTAGTATTACAGTGTCTACTGGCCCTTCTTTGAGTATGTCTGAGGAATATTTAGCAGCTACTTCTATTAGATCGAGTGGCATGCATAGGTTTTCTCTTCCCATTACACCTAACTTAATTTTCTCTTTTCCCACCCTCATATTTATCAGTAAGGCACTTTACCATCTATTTTCGCAACTTTTACTTGTCTTCTGACTTCATTTCCAATTTCAATAACTGCCTAGAAGTATTACCAATTCCAGTAGTAAGTACCCTCGCTGTCTCCGTTTTTAATCTTTAATTCTGACGCTGGATCTGCTTATTCTTAGAACAATTCTTTGTTTCAGGATGTTCTTAATACGCCTTTGTACTATGGTGAAGGCTTCTACCAGAAATATTAACGGTGTTATCTCTTCCAGTTTACTAATGAACCAATCTGTTTCTCCTTTACTTTGATATTTCTGCCCGAATAAGACAAACGAATAACTTATCATATCACAGCGAAAGCAACTGTGACCTACATGATAATGCGATAAACGGGAGACTAAATTATCACAGTGAATTCGACTGAATCCTGTATTGATAATATTTCCCTAATCCCACCCCTGCACCACGTTTCCTGAACATTATTAATTTTGGTTACAGTAGCACCGATAATGGTTCCTTTTGATCTTTGTATAATCGAACGAATGAGCATTGTCTACTGACCAGAAGTTAAGCAATGGAGAGGTGGTATGACTGCTAAAGGTTACTGAACATATATGACGGATATATATGCTAATACGCAACCATGGTAATTTAATGATTCTATCTGTGATCCATAAAGATAAAACAAATCAATATATTCTTACGTTATTAATGCAATATATATTCAATTTACAGACCCTTTCATTCTTAATCATGTTTTATGAAAAGAATTTCACTGTGATAGCTGAATTATTCAATAAATTTTGTCTTGGGGATTTGTAATATAAATTTAATTCTTATCGCGGATAATAGCGAAATCCAATAACTGATACATGCTATACACAACAGATTTGAATAGAACTGGCAATGACGAAAAGTTACGATATATATTCTTTTAACATCGCTCGTGATGTTGCACAGCGTATATACTCCAAGCAGAATTGATATATTCTAAATGAGCGCACAATAATGCAATTGACCGAAATTGTTTTGTTGATGCTCATTAAAGGTTAGACACATTAAATTATCCCAGAACGCATCTGTATTATCTGTTTAGTTGATGTTCCCCTTTGGTCCAAAGGTTTGATGTTTCAAATACTATAGAATTAATCTTTTCATATACGAATATTAATATATCATTGTTGCTGTGAATCTTCAATTTTTGAGCATAAGTTATTTTCTATTAGTTAATTGTTATATTAATACTTTTCGTGGTTTATGTTTGCTGCAGTTTACATTTTTTAAACTTCTTTTGTGTAGACCATAAAGTAATCTTCAAGATTGCAATCTATTGTCATATTCCACACACAGAACATCAGATAATAAAATCGCATAAAAAAAATGGCGGATTAATCAAAATATAATTTTAAAACTTCAAACATTTTTATTTTCTACAAAAACAGCAAACTTGGAATTACATTGTTAGCAAGTCGCCATCATAGCCACTATTTAGAATTACGATCCAAACAATACTTCCATACTTGCATATACGCACACACGTGTACAGACATATATTTACGGAAACACACATGCACGTACGCACACATGCACACACACACATATAAGTATGTATATATAACTAAATATGTATGTCTATATATATGTATGTGCTTGTGTATGTGTGTGTATATGCATACATGTGTGTATGTATGATTCTATAATGTATATGTGTGTTTATGAACATATTTATGTCTGTATTCTCGTATTGTATATGCACTTGATTAATGAGAAAATGCGCGCACATACGCGGCACAAACAACAAACCACCGATATAATGCCCGTCTTTGGAGCAAACAGCCACGTTTGTATATTTCGAATCGATAGAGAAACATGCGCCTACATACATAACATACATGTAAGAACAAAATATCAAGAATATCAAACAAATCAATGTTTTTGTTTCCTCCACTATGAAATTTCTGATTGCCTAATCATTTTGCCTTGTGGATAATTAATTGCAAAGGTATATGGTATTAATTTTTTTGTTTTTTGTTTTTTGTCTGAAACGGCTGTTCGTTTGTTATCCATATCTAATTTTGTTTTCTTTCACACTCTGTTGGTTATTTTGGAGCGACACCGTTTGATCTCTTGATAACCATTTCATCAATATATTGTTCAATCATTTGGTTTGATCGATATAATAGCCAGCTTTTGTTAGATTGCCTATTGTATTTTTATTGTTTTACCCAAAGGCATTCATAATGACTGGGTCTAATCAGATCTTCGATGCTTTTCTTTCATGTATAAATCAAACAACAACAGTTATGTAAACAATTAGCATGTTTCGCATGGTCTGCATCTTTCTCCACCTCTTGTGTTATAGTCTAATTATGTAAATATAAATATATTGATTATTTCACTACACAAAATAAAGGTCGTTTTCGTCCGTTTTTTGTTTTAATTTCATTTTTCGTATACTTCAGAAGCTTGAATATTATAAAGCAAATATGGTATAAAATTTTCCAATGGCGTAGCAGAACTTATTGATCTAATCATGGTGGCTGAACAAGGAAACAGTCGCCGTTCAATACTAGTTTCTATGAGCTGAAATTAGAAAATGTAAATACATTATAATTACTCTGATAGCCATTAGCAGTCACAATTTCACTAATTTCGCATATATAAAAAATGCAGTTGTTTATCATATATGTTATAGAAGCATATAACAATATCATCTTCTCTTCTCTGCTGTGGTATTTGATTGAAGACAGGGCACATGTTAATGTCCACTAATCATGAATAGCATACTGCTTTGAAATAAAACTGAGCAGATCGATACCACACAACCACAGAGCATACCATACTCGTATCATGATGAACTAAACATGAGCAGTTATATATATATATATATTTGTATATTCATCTAAGACCGTCCTTACAAAATATGTGTAGGCATTTCTATAAGTTTATATTAAAAAAATACATAATGGAGTTATTGTAGAATAAGTCAAGGGTATCTACAAGCGAACGATATTTTTAAATAGATAATGAAATAGAAACGATGATATTCAGTGATACTGAGGGACGGAATCAACTTGATCAGTCAAACTGATCGTATAGCTAATACCACTACGCAAATTTACCCACATGTGCATATGAGCGTGTGTAAAAGTGATATGAAAAACGTGCGTTTTTATGCATAAAACACATACACACACACACGCACACACACGCGCGCGCTCGCATATACGTAAACATACTCATGCGCTTACACACAAGCATAAAGACACTAACATACTAACAAACGCATTTCATATAAAAGATTTACATGTATATGTGAATATGTATATATGCATACATACACATACAGACTTACACACACACATGCATACATATATATACGCAGATATGTGTGTGCTTGTGTGCGTGTGTGTGTGTGTGTACTATGTATATATATATATATATATATATATATATATATATATATATATATACACATACATATGCGTGTGTGTGTTTGTGTGTGTGTATGTGTGTGTGCGTGTGTGCGCGTGCGTGTGTGAACAAGATGGAAGGGAATTGCGATGCATGTATACTTCAAGGGTTGAATGTATCGTGCTTTTGTTTAATTTTCCATTTGTTATGTTTTACGTCCAGCCCAAATACAAGTCACTTTCTACAAATCGAAATCACTCCGTTACTCAGATTCATAAACGAGAAATTATTAATTTAGTCTATGAAATCTGTCTTTAAAAGATGCGTTACAAATGTCTGAAAGGACAAGGTTTCCACACTAATTGTACGTCAGTATCAGTTCTCATTTCTTGTGGTAGTTTATCTGTTAAATTACGGAATATTTGAAGCATAGAATGCTATGATTTATTCTGTGATATCTAAAATTCAGTTCATTTTTTTCAGACATATTAATACATATTTATTTCAAATAGAAAAGGAAGCTTTGATTGAGATGGATGGTAAATTCTGAAAGCAGTATGAATATTTAATTTATAGTCTCTACATTCTGAGCTTATTTTGTATTTATATTTATGCATTTAAAATAGAAAATATTTCTAAAAAGTATTTGAACTAAGTACTAAACGAAAGAATCTATATCTAATAAAGCCATCTACCATCCATATTATATTAGTAGTTTAAATTTATAAGATTGTCAAGCAGTTATTGAGCATATAGTATACGTAATAATATGATAATATTTAAATTCAAGCCAACCTGTTTTGAAAAGGATTTTGAAAACAGAATATACAATATTTCAGTGTGAATGAACTGGTATCTGCTTTTAATGTTTTGAATATATTTCATATAAACACTGTTCCTAATGAAAGGAAGCGAGTATTGTATTAAATACTCCATTGATAAAGCAATAAGTATCATGTGAATAGTGGTGTGGACATTCAATATAATTTCTATAATGCGATGAATAGAGAATGAACATAACTGTATGTCTCGCTCCCTCTCTTTTCCTCAATTATTGAAGAATTCAGGAAATGATTCTGGTGCTTTCAATAATCAAGCAGGTCTAATGTAACACCTTGTAATGTAAAACTCTACACCGAGTCATATGAGGTGCACTTAAAAGTTTGCCAATGTAAGATGTGTTTAATGTATTAGGTAACATACCCACTATTAAATTAATGAAATATTCGATAAAAAAAAAATTGTGATGTCTTCAACAAATATACATTGTCAAATTTAACATTGATTTCTTCCCGCCAGACAACTAGATATTTCATTTTACGGACAATAGACTTGGTGACTGGAGAGAATTCATTTAAAAATAATTTCTAATTTAGGCATTCGGCCAACTATTTTAACGGGAATGGCTACTTATTTAGATTGGACCCAGTACTTGACTAGTACTGTATTTTATCGTCATCGGACAGATGAAAATTAAAGTTGACCCCGGTCACTTTGAACTTACGACATGTAGGGGGAGAAGAACTACCGCAAGATATTTTTCCTGATGTTTTAACAATTTTTTCCAATCCACCACCCATTAATATTTATATCGAACGAAGGCAAATTGCACCAATTTGTCAAGGGTAGTTAGTGGTATATCATTTTTTTTCCACCTCTTCATTAATCGATTGAAGACAAATTTAATTTCGGAAACATTTCAATTTAGAACTGATTTCACAATGAACCGATATTTTGCACATGTAAGTTCAGGACAGCAGTATCCAGAATCAGCATTTGGTTCAATTTTAAATTTGACTATCAGAACATTGACCATCAGAACTGGTTACAAATTATACAACATGGAGACGAGCATATGTTATGACATTTTATATTAACGTCAAAATAAACTATAAGATTCAATGTGTATGTATGTATGTATGTGTGTATGTGCGTATATATATATATATATATATATATATATATATATATATATATATATATATATATATATATATATACACATGTATATATACTTTTGTTATTTACACCACCTGTCCTCGTCTGTTGTTATTATTTGTATATTCTCCCATATATATATATATATATATATATATATATATATATATATATATATATATATATATATATATATATATATATATATATATATACACACACACATGTATACATACATTTATATATATTTATTCTTTTGTGTTTGTGATGTGTGTGGCGTGTGTGTATATGTGTGTGTTTATCTAAGCGATTGTCGGACTGCGATACATTGAAGTTTATCATGGCTTTATTTAGTCTGTTTTGAGTTATAATTTTCCATGGGTATGTGGGTTTGAGTGTAGTGGTAATTAGGCTGTAAGGTAGGTTTTAACAGGGAGGTGTTTGGGGAAATATTTATTGATTACGTTTAGGGATATGTTACTGTTTAGAATATATTCATGTATTTAGAACTTTGTAGGGTGTGTATTGTCTCCTTCAGGTCATAGGATTACTTTTAGTGGTCCACAAAACGGACGAAGGTAGGTGTAAGAGTGCCATTAGCTTTAGTTATTTTTGAATTTAATGGATTCAATTCTTCGCTTTGGCAATGTAGAGATCAAATCTTCAAAGCTTAGTCCAGTATTTAAAACTTAGTAATTGAACGTTTCAAAATTTTGTAATGGAATGTTCTAGGGTTACATAATTGAATGGAAATAAGTGGTATGTTTTGGCTGGTAAGTTTCTTTACTTATTTTTGTTATTTAGGGGTTTTCCTGTTTGTATTTGGAAGGTGGGATTTTTTAGTCTGGTATATCATAGTGTCGTTAGTATAAACAATTGTTTATCTTGTGCTTTGATGTTTACAATAGAATGTGGGTAGATGTAAAGTTTATACGTCTGTATGATTCTCTCTGGGGATTCATTCAATAAGCAATTTGATTACTATATAGCATTTTGAATCTTTGAGATTTTTGGAAGCACAGCTGTGGGCTGTCTTTATAAATGCACACACTAACTTACAAAATTCTAAATATTAGCTCCACAACTCATACTGTTGTATCCTTGCTTTACTTCTGCCTGGATCATGAACCTTCTTTTGCTTGTGTCCGCATTCCACCAAGATTAGCAATTAGAAGAACTGCGACTCTGATACCCTATGCCTAGCCTAGGCAGTATATTTCATTGTTCCTCAACCACTCCTCTTCCTGATTCTCAGCACTGGTTATATTGTTCCTGTCAATGAGTGAGTTATCAGACAACTCTTTAAAACATATGATTGTATGTTGATGTTATAGCCTCTTCATATACACACTGTTTGTTCCAATCATCATACTAGCGCATGTTCGTGTGAAGTTAGCATAGTTTTCACCTCTACTGGCCTCACTACAACAAATACGACCAATGCTTTCTTTGGTCGTGGCAGTTGCAGGACGTCCAAACCTTGGGTCACCTTCAAAACTCTCCCTTCCACTCCTAAATTTAACTTCAAAATTCCGTCCTGCTGATAAAACCTGGGCATCATCTGCTAGTACAGCAAACATGTTGGCATGAATGTAGTTGTGGGCTTAACATTTTTTCTGCAGATACTTGATAAGTCGATGATGCCAAATTTTGTCCACTTTCAAAAGTAGTCGCTACCATTTAGGTTTGATATCTCCTTTTGACAGTCAAATATCAGTTTACCTGAAAAAACAATACAGTTATTAATAGGAGTAGTTGAGATTAATGCTTACAAGATTTCACAGCTCTAGCATCACTCTTTCATAGACAACCTATGAACGTTTCAGCCCAACCTGGTATCATATAAGCTGGAGTTGATTGTGATATAGCTGTCCAAGATGGCATATATCTGCACTTTACTGACCATACTTCTAAATAAAGTGTTTTTCTCAATGTTTTGGGCCAAATCTTAAATTTGCCTATTAGAAACGGGAAATTATCAACGACAATCGTTTCTCGTTTGTGTATTCCCTATATCAGGTCTACCACACCTGAAAAAACTTGAAACACTTTTATTCTATCAGTTGCATTAAACAATCTAATAAAATCTCGGCAAAAATATTAAGCACGCACATCTGTATCTTGTAAAGTTGATCGCTAAAAGCAGAATTTGCCTCTCGAAGTAGCACGTCTCGTTGCAACTTTAATTGAGATATTATCATCAGTTTTTCTATCTAGAGCTGCACCTCATCACTGTTGTAGAAAGTGAATTCTACTAGCATGTACTCATCTCTGTGTCATGAAAGGTAAGTGATTGCATTCGAAGTGGCTTGTGATTATTGCCTTGGTATGGGAAGACATATAGTATAGGGCAGTAAATTGTTGGGGTGTTTTTGTTTTGTGGAGATGCTACCTCAAGATTTACACCTTTTACCCCAAGAGAGAAGTTTTTCTCCACGGTAACTGCAGTAAGTCTGCTTTTAGAAGTTGAAATTTGTCACAAATATATTTTAACTGACTTAAAGTTCATGCTTGGTGCTGATATTGCAAAACCTTTTCAGACCTGATAGTCTAAGAACCCAATTCAATTAATGTTGTTGATTGTGCTTTAGTTAAACCTATGGCTTTAAAATCTGTCCAGAGTTACTTCGCTTCGGTATTTCGCATTTATAACAGCCGAAGTGGTAGAAATGCTTTTAGGAATCCAATAGGGAGAAGCACTAGACAGATATTGAGCTTTTACACCTTTTACCATAAGAGAAAATTATTTCTCGAAGGTAACAACATTGAATTCTCTTTAATATGTCACAAACATATTTTAACTAACCTAAAGCTCATTTATTCCTTAACACTGCCTGGCGCTAATACTGCTGTATTTCTTTCGGCTTGGCAACATCATAATGCAACTCAGGGAATGTGTTGCCTGTGTTTTAGTTAAAGCTATGGCTTTAAAATCTGCCTTCCTTCTTTTTCTCATTTACAGTAGCTAAAGAGTTAGGAACGCGTCTGAGAATCCGATAGGGACAGGACAATACATTTTCAAGTAGCTTTATATGATATTCAATATCCTAAATTAGATATGAATTAAAATCTAGGTTACTGATCAGTGGAGCTGTACAGAAGGGATCTTAATTCTGAGGAAGAGAGAACTGATCAACTTCGATGACTTTAGAAACATCTAACTGATATTGTTAAGTGGAAATATTCTTGCTATGCACTTACAAATTCTCTGCTAAACATGTCCTACATTGTCAGCTGTTACAAAAGGAGAAACTGGGGAGATAATGGGATGTCTGAAGCACGAAGTGAAAACTTTTATAAACATGGGAGCCAGTGTAATAACAATCAGTCAAAGTAATGTGGCGCTATTACCAGATTTTTCTAAATTGGCATAAATTGATAGGGACGATTACATGTTCATTTGTGGTGGTTATTCGTTCAACTGAAATGTTATTGCCTAGGTTCACATGTGTCCTTAAACTGTATATGAATGTGTACGTGAGCGTTTTTCAACGATATGATTTATCTGGAATTATTTATGCTAGTACGACAAACAAGTGTCGATACAATAAAAATCAAACCGAAATAAACACTGAAGCTAATATGATAAATTCTCTAAAATTTAAAGGTAGTTATTTCATATGCAATGTATGAAATCGGTTAATTTTTGCCACATGAGTGAAACCAATTTATATTAATATTTTGGTACCAACAGAACGTAGATATGAAGCATTTGACTAATATATACTGATAGAGTGTGAATTGTTTTTAATTTCTACGCATTATTTATATAGAAGTATCATTTAGCGTCCCTTTTCTGATTTTATTTGGCTTCGGGAAGTAAGTTAGTTTCTCTACTATATCTTTCCCCGGTGGTATTTAGCTATTCGTTGACCTGTGCATTATCATAGCGAAGATGAAAGAGGAATATCTTACAAAAGTTAGTGTAGCAGAACACTAGACATTCCCAAGATGACGTATTAGTGGGATTTTTCTTAATATAACTACGTTCCTGTCACTAAATAATTAATGAGAGGTTATTCTATATGTAAACATGAATATTATCCGTAATATATTCTCAAATTAAAATCCCACGGGAGATTTCATACACTGATCGATGTATTAAGCAACTCTATTTTGCCGATATGTGATGTATATGTGTCATAGATCTGCTGAAATACTAATGATTTCATTAACAACCATAAATTTCATGATATATGCCGGAAGAGATAATATATTATGGGATGTTTATTCAAGGCACTGTAACGTTATCTGCTTTATGTCGAATAACTGCATCCAATCCCAGAATGTATTTTCTTTAAATTACTATCGAAAATAAGAAATCATGTATAAAAGATAGAAACCCGATGCTTAGGAACTACATTTTGAGATGTTTCATAGTCATTTCTGCCAAAATGTATGCTATATACTTATATACCAAACATGTACGGAGATCATTATCTTCGCTTTAAATTAGCGTATATGTCTATAATATATAAATATTGCATAGTAGAATGAATATGAGAGTAAAGATGTATGTAGTGTGTGTGTAGCATGTGTTGGAGGTGTACAGGTTTGTGTATTGTTGTGCCACCAGCAACTAAACCGGCCACCCTACAAAGCATACTCGGTAGGATGGGATATTGTCGTTGAACACCATGCAAGACGAAAACATTACATGTGAAGGGACGGATGGGATCACAACAGCACTGTCTCACATTCACAGCGAAGTTGTCTAGAAATAACCAAGGACAAATATGGAAGCACACATCCATACATAACAGACACATGTATATAATCACGCACGTCGTACTCATAGATATACTCAAACATGCAAACACAAGGAGACAGAGGTACACACACAAATGCGCGCACACAAACACACGCGCAGACACACACATACACACACACATACAACCATACAAAGAGGAACACACAAGCGCATGAATATGCAAAATACATACATACAAACGTACACACATACATACATATATATGCATACACACATGCATGCATACACACATATATACACATACATACATACACACACACACGAATGTGCATACACATGCACACTGACGCACACACATGCGCCCAAACAAATTAAAAAACACAGCTCTGATGAGAGACAGAGGCAACGAGTATTGAAGAGTTTGCAAGAAGCAACATAAATTATAGAAAAATAAATGAGTAAATAAGTGGAAATCAAACCGGTGAGTGTGTTAATTAATAAGTCACTAAAACGTAGACTTTTTGGAGGGTGACCAGTTCGAAAAGTCTCAAGTGCAACTGCCCGAAACTGTAAGGACATCTGGTAACTTGACTGACGAAAGAAGGCCATGAATGACCCGTCCTTATTTTTTCCTGTCCCTCTAACTGTTGTTTTCCCTGTCCCTCTTAGTATAGTCTATCTTTCCGGATGTTGAACGTCTTCTATTGCGTTTTTGTTCCATTTGATATATATATATATATACATAAGAGGACGATAATCGTTAAGGCAAGGCACACGGCAAACATCTCAAGTCGTATGCAATATCATTATTGGAAAATAATTCTAAAGCTTACAGCTGTTTCTGGGATATCCCTGAGTATAGGATATCCCGTCATCAGAACCAAATAGGAAGAAATAGGGAAAATGAGTATGGTATATAGAGGAAATGAGTAACAGAATGAGAGGGAAAGAAAGAAGAATATATATATACATACAAGTACACATATATATGTATATATGCGTGTATACATACACACACTTATAAAAGGAGACAGGAATGAGGCAAGAGAAATAACCCAGGAAAGCTAGTTGCACGCACATACAAATACTGCTAGCAAATCGGACTCCAACATGTGATAAAAAGTACATGATAATTTTTTTATTATTTTGATCTTATAATTTAATTATTTTGAATAACGAAAAATAAATTATTCCATATTGCGTCAATTTAAAAAAAAAATTCCTCCAATATTATGAAACTTTACTCTTTAAATTCCTAAAATATTGTAATTTTTTTAGGAATAAGACAGTAATTTTCTTTTATATTCTGTAGAATGTTTTAATCAACGGTCGAAAATATTCACAAGAATTGACATTACAAAGAAAGACGTCAAATCCGGAAGATACAGTGTATATGCACCACCTGCCTCTCTAGAACAATGCTTAGTTCACGGTGATGTGATTTATTGTCGCATGTTTAAAGTGTATTCAGCTGTCACAGGAGACACATCTTTCTTTCATTTAATGCCTACTATAGCTGCCAATAGTAATTCAGTCTTACTGTCACCATAACCGACTTAGTAGGGTTGATCTTCAACTTCAACATCTCGATATTAAAAAGATAATATAATAGAAACTTGCACTGTCTCCCACTTATAGACAATATTACCCTCCTAGATGTAATAATATTACCGAATTTATATTACGCTGAGTGCTGCAAATAGTTTCATGTAGTAGTAGATGTTAGAAAGGAACGAAGGAAGCAAACGAAAATATTTGTGTATTCTATTGATTTAGAACAATAAAACATAACTAAGCGTTCTTAATTCTAAACAATGTTTATTATGAATGTTTCTTTTGGTTATATAAATACAATTTTGAAACGTTACTGATTATCTCTCTTTTTGAGATCGTCATTATTCTCTTGTAAATTTTCATCAATTACCTAGAAGTGGCGCCAGCATTCTTATGTTTATAGTTATTGTCTAATCTTCGTAGTTCTTGTATTCTTGAATATTTTTTCTCCTTCTTAAGTAGAGATATATTCTGATGCTGAATAATGTTTCTTAAAAAGCGTATACACAACATGAACACAGACACAGACACACACCTATCTCTATGTATATATGTACGTATATGTGCATATATATATATATATATATATATATATATATATATATATATATATATATATATATATATATATATATATATATACATTGTTTTATCTTGGAAAACGAATGAGAACTTAATTATGTCAACATGCTTTGGAAGGAAAAAGTTTTAAAATTATAAGGGGTAACAAGAAACTCGTCTTAAAATGTAGTGCACTTGAAAATTGGATTAATGATTTCCGTTTTATTTTTGTGGATACGTTATGACAAAAATGTGTAGAAACATCAATAACGTTGCATTTGTTAGTGGAAAGTATCATTTATCAGGATGGATGCTAAATACTAAATATAGTACAAAGCTACAATATACACAATCAAGCATTAAGACAATATGCATATACAACATCCTTTATATACCTCATATCGTGAAATATGTGCATTTGTTTCGAGTTTTCCAGTATACGTAAACAATGCTAAATGCATTCCGTGTGTAATGGCAACTGAGTACAGGGTATATCATCGATCTAATAAATTTATTGTTCCTTCCATGTAGCAACAGTGGCTTAAAAAGAGAAATATATTATCTGACGAAGATATTGTATGGCTTTTTTTATACGATAGTTATAAGTGAGAATATTGTATAGGAGAGAGCATTAAATTCTTCAAATTTCTTCATATGGAGAAAAATACTTTGAACGAACAGGAGGACACCACAGTATCTAAACTGAGGAACCGTCTCGCAGTCTTTGGAGCTTTCTCATTAAGTTATTCTGCAACTATTAGCTTCATTATGGTTTTCAAAGGCAAAGGAGACATAACTCTAATTTTCCACATTTTCCGGTTTTCTTGACGCTTCCACTCTTTGCGTCAATTTTCCGTTTTTCTCGTTATCTCTCATGTAGCAATGTCTTGATTTTCAAATTTAATAGATCGCATGCTCAGAGCCCGAGATTGCTTGGAGACACAAGACGTGTAGCAGTTCCCGACAAAGTATGACATTAATAGTAGCTCGTATCTTTAAAATGTGCACATTTAATGCTATTTATCTTTCAGTGGCTGGAGTACACACACACACACACACACACACACACACACATATATATATATATATATATATATATATATATATATATATATATATATATATATATATATATATATATATGTATATATATATATATATATATATATATATATATATATATATATATATATATATATATATATATATATATATATATATATACGTAGAGTTAAGGTCCGAGGATCAAGGTATGGGACATTAGTAAGCTTCTGGCAGACCGTACAAGTCATAAAATACAACTTTCAGGAACAATAGTGGTTTATTGACGTAGAAGGTTGTAATTTTTTTCCCGGTTATTGAGTTCGATACGGGGGAAAAAAGGAAAAGTTTCTAGCGTACTGTTAGCAGCCACAAGTGGTGTAATATACGAATAGAAATCCCAAATTAGTAGATAAGTTCCAGGCTACATATATCTCACATCTAGCATCAACTCGAATGGGGTAATATGCTAGATATTAGCGGTGCCAAACATGCCTTAATCAAATGTCGTCAAGGGATCCCATGTTCACTCGTATGATTACCTCTCGTTTGGGAAATGACTACTTCTGAGGTTTTTCTAGCTATGAAAGATATGTATATATATATATTATATATACCAAAACAGTTTCATTCAAATTTCAAAATTCAAAATGGCTGACGACTAACATCACACTTGAAACTCGCGAGTACGAATTAATTTCAATCAAACTGTTTTGATCTATATATGTAATTCCCAATAAATCGGTTGTGTGCTCGTCTTTCGTTTGTCCACACATTGGTATATATATATATATATATATATATAGCGAGAGAGAGAGAGAGAGGGGCATGGAGGGAGGGAGGGACAGATATAACAAATGTGATGTGTGAGGGTAAATCTTTATTCCATACTTGTACAGCTATTTCATGATTATTCAAGTAGAATAATAGATGCTACATCGATATTAAAACACACATACAATGCAGCCAGTTAGCAGAATCTTTAGCATGCCAAACAAAGTGCGTAGTGAGATTTCGTCTGCCTTTACATTCAGATGTTTTTGCCTGTCTTTACATTCAAATTCAGCCTAAGGCAACATTTCCATTTATCCTCCCGGAGTTGATGAAATAAGTATCATCCCCTTCTCCTCTCCAGGTTTCAGGCATTATATCTATAGCGGAAAAGTACTATTAAAGACGGATACACATAAAATATGTGGCCTTGTGCAAAACTTTGAAAATGCAGAATCTCTCCCTCTCTCTCTCTCTCTCCTTCTCTCCCTCTCTCTCCCTATCTCCCTCTCTCCCTCTCTCCCTCTCTCTCCTTCTCTCCCTCTCTCTCCCTATCTCCCTCTCTCCCTCCCTCTCCCTCTCTCCCTCTCTCTCCCTCTCTCCCTCCCTCTCCCTCTCTCTTTATATATATATATATATATAGTATGTACATATGCAAATACATATATATACATTTATATATATATATATATATATATATATATATATATATATATATATATATATATATATATATATATATATATATATACATATATATACATTTATATATATATATATATATATATATATATATATATATATATATATACATATATATATATGCGTGTGTGTGTGTGTGTGTGTGTATGTACAAATTTTGAAGAAACAGCAATATGCAATATACAGTGAAATAAGGAGAAAGCTGCCAACGGCAAAACAAAAAGAAGACATTCAAAATATATAAAAATGCCAAATGATCAGGAAAATATAAAGGCAAACAATAAACTAAATTGTGAAAGAAGTTGGCGTCGAAGTCAAATATGAGTATTAAGTGAGAGACAATTTTTTTAAAAGAAGATAGTATTGATTTAAACCCAGAACACCTTTCAGAACCGATAACAAACGTGGAAGATAAATGATTGACATATTATCTGGCATGGTAGCATGGGCAAGTGGCTTCTTCTATAGCCTCAGGTAGACCTGAGTTTTGTGAGTGGACTTGGTAGATGGAAACTGAAAGAAGACCGCCGTATACCTGTGTGTTTGTGTGTGTTTACGTCCCCGTAATCTAGCAGTTCGGCAAAGTCACCGATAGAAGAAGTACTGGGCTATAAACAATAAGGGACCTTTGTGATTTTCGTCACTGTTTATAATTTTGTTCCAATTGTTTTCAAATTTGATATATGGGTTAAGTTTTGAATGTTAATTCCATTCGTGTATATTTTAATGTTTTGACTGTTATGTCTAGCAATGTTTTGACATGCTCATCCCCCGCCCCATGATGGATGATGAAGTGAACGCGCTGTTTTGTGATTAGCTGAAAATTCTGTAAATTATCAAACTTTGAACACCTGTCACATTTTCGCAAAATTGTTATGGAATAAATGAATAACAAATTCGGATTGAGCGTCCCAAATTACATTCCCTCTTTTCTCTTTTACTTGTTTCAGTCATTTGACTGCGGCCATGCTGGACCACCACCTTTAGTCGAGCAAATCGACCCCAGGACTTATTCTATCTGGCTCTTTTGCCGAACCGCTAAGTTACGGGGACGTAAACACACCAACATCGGTTGTCAAGCGATGCTGGGGGAACAAACACAGACACACAAACACACACACACACACAGACACACACACAGACACAGACACACACACACATACATACACATATATATATATATATATATATATATATATATATATATATATATATATATATATATATATATATATATATATATATATATATATATATATATATATATATATATATATATATATACACATATATACGACGGGTTTCTTTCAGTTTCCGTCTACCAAATCCACTCACAAGGCTTTGGGCGGCGCGAGGCTATAGTAGAAGACACTTGCCCTAGATACCATGCCATGGGACTGAACCCAGAACCATGTGGTTGGTAAGCACATATGATATACAGAATATGATATATAGAATAATTTCTTTTAAAGATAATTGTAAACAGTGACCAAAGACCCAAAGATCCAAAATAAGTCTTGGGGTTGATTTGTTCGACTAAAACCCTTCAAGGCGGTGCTTCAGCATGGCCGCATTCATATGACTGAAACAAATAAGAAAATAAAAGAAAAGAATAGACTGTTCCGCTACAAAACTTGTAAGGCTCATTTATAACTTTATTTAATTCTGGAAAATATATGGTCAACGCTATTTGAAAGAGAACAAAATAAAGCTCTTTCGTCAAAACCTACCGTCACTCTCACTAACGGTATTAGCAGTTACTGTTACTGCTCTAGTCACATATTTTTGACCTTTGCTGACTACATGGGCGCGGGCACATGTGTCCTGGTTCCTTGCCAGTAAACTTAACAACAAACCAATCATTAACAACAACATCAACAACAACATACCGCTACACACAGTGGCAGCTGCTAGCTAGGTAAGTCAGGCAAAGAGAAAAATAACAACAAAACCAACTACAGAAGAAGTAACAGCGACCAAATCTACCTTCTGCCAATGCCAAGCTGTTTTTCTCTGCGGCTACAGAACGTGGACTAGACAGAGACAAAAACAACAAGATTAATAATAATAATTTTTTTCTTTGCCACTAATGCGAAGGATGAGTGGGGCAATGAAGGGACAGGCACAAAATATGGGGATTTACATATAATGAAATGAGAAAAAAAATACACATATATATATATATATATATATATATATATATATATATATATATATATATATATATATATATATATATATATAAAATATACAAGAATAAGGGCAGAGAATCGTCAATTAATAATAGAATTAATAATTAACAATTTTGCCAAGTAGTTCAGTATGAAAAAAACCTTTATCGGTAAAACTATTTATCATTATAAATATACAGGGATTAGCAATTGAGTTGCTTCTCCAACATACTGAAAATTTAGAAATAGCAGTCAAAGAACTACTGATTCCAAACTACAAATTTTTCTCTAAAGTGGATGGCGATATTTATGGCACACATAGAACAAAAAACCGGAGGGAAAAGCGTAAACAAACCAAGCCTTTAGTTAATTGGATACGAATCGTTTCATGGTTAAGTGAATGGAAATTTCACTATTCCAATCTTCAGCCCAAATATTCTGATAAATTTGAAAGTGTCTCTAAAAAAATTCACGGTAATTTTTGGCCATGCGACACCAGATGTATAAATGGTATAGACGTGTATATATATATATATATATATATATATATATATATATATATATATATATATTAGTTTATGTATATATTAATATTATCTCAGTTTTAAAAAACCTTTGACAATGTAAATATGTTAATAGTTACCATAGGTAGGAAAAATTACACAAAAACCAGGATATCACACCCGTTTTATAGGTAGAGATACCAAGTTGAAGTGATGCATTTTGAGAAGATATGAATAATAACAATGAATGGAGCAAAACGCATATAAAATATATATATATATATATATATATATATATATATATATATATATATATATATATATATATATATATATATATACATATATATATATATATGTGTGTGTGTGTGTGTGTGTGTGTGTGTGTGTGTGTGTGTAAGTATGTATGTATGTGTGTGCGTTGGTGGGTGTCTGTCTACATGCATGTATGCATGTACGTATGTGTGTATTTATGTGTGCCGTCGATGTCTTTTAATGTTGATGGAACGAACATTTATTGACGTTGTTAGATGTCATATTTACTACATGTATCAAGTGATCTGCATATGGGTGTGTGTGTATGAGTGTGTTTATGTATGGGTGTGTGTGTTTGCGTGCATGTATGTGTGTATATATATATGTATGAGTGTATGTGTGTTTATAGATATACATAATTTATTAAAACTCATATAATTATTTCCATATAACATAACAATATACTCCTAAGAGTGAACAACATGCATTGATCAAATTAATTTATGGAGGTATCGATTTCGTTGAATATATCCTCTTTCTAATTCCTAGGAAATAGTTACAGGGAACTATATTGCTTCAGAAGTTCCCTTCTTCAGGTTTAACTGGGGAGTTGTGTTACATTTACTGTAAATATATTTAATGTTTGTAATGAATGTACACTTAAATGATACGTGTTACATTTTTCTTCTTCAAAATGCTATTGTTTCAGTAATATGTTCTTGAATATCAAAGGAGAACTTTACCTAATATGTTCTCATCATGTATTTATATTGGTTTTATGGTTCACTTCCAATCCAGAATATTATGCATCAGTGCTATACGCACACATGCACACGTGCGCGTGCGTATGTCTATGTATATAAGTATGCATATACGTTTTTTTTTATATTTATAACTTTCCGTCTATCTGTCTATCTATTTATCTATCTATATACGCACAAACACATACACATACATACATACATACATACATATATATATATATATATATATATATATATATATATATATATATATATATATATATATATGTATATGTATATATATATATGTGTGTGTGTGATTGTGAGTATGTATGTATGTGTGCTTGTGCTTGTGCGTGTATATATATATATATATATATATATACGCATGTGTATATATATGTATGTATAAGAATATATAGATAAATGTGTGTACATATATATATATACATGCATATATAAATATGTATATGTATATATATACATATATATATATGCATACATTCATACACACACAGCACATATACGCACGTTTATATTAATATTTTTTTTGATGTACACAAATATGTATGTATATATGTATAATTCATATATGTATATATATATATTTGTGCATGTTTATATTTATGATTTTATGCTAATGTGCATCCGTGTTACGATTTCTATTCTCATCACGTTGCTTAGTGAATGATTTCAGCAGTTATGTTCTCTCAACGATAAAACCAAACCAATATTTTGATAAAAGTATTGGAAATGACTATCTCATGCTAATATCATGTGTGAAATGCA
This sequence comes from Octopus bimaculoides, assembly GCF_046866305.1. Classification (NCBI taxonomy): domain Eukaryota; kingdom Metazoa; phylum Mollusca; class Cephalopoda; order Octopoda; family Octopodidae; genus Octopus; species Octopus bimaculoides. The sequence continues at coordinate 2,604,638 of NC_142942.1, read as the reverse complement.
GTCAATATAATGTGTAATATTGAGATGTTGTTGCATCATATTCAGAATTGATACGGCGTACCATGTTATGCTAGTTTATATTTCCTTGATCTTGATGTAATTTTAGGGCAATTGCATCATATATATAAAAGCAATATTGTTGTGTGTACTGAAATATATTACTTTATGGGAACGAAATATGTTTAAATGTATTAAACATATTTACAGCGAACCAGAATATTTTTTCTAAGTTTCTTTCATCCTTCGATACTGGATAAGCAGTGGTGACAATGGAAAAGTAAAAAAGAAACATGATATTGCTGCAGTTTGATTACTAAATACATTCTAAATGATAAGGATATTTATCTACAGGATACATATCTTCACATCTAATATACGTGAGACATGTTTGACAATACCTGCTCCCATGGTATATCTGCTGCTGTATTTGACAATCAGCAGAGAAACATTTATTCAATTATATGCTTTGTTTGCTTCAATTATGGATTAATAGTATACAAAAGTACATATATATATATATATATATATATATATATATATATATATATATATATATATATATATATATATATATATATATATATATATATATATATATATATATATATATATATATATATATATATATATATATATATATATATATGTTTGTGTGTGTGTGTGTGTGTGTACATATATATAAGTCGTGTGGGTGCATATTTGCATGCAGCCATCTTTATGAATTATATACAAATTTATATGCTTCAAAAATACATCCATGCATGTATATATATATATATATATATATATATATATATATATATATATATATATATATATATATATATATATATATATATATATATACATGCATAGATACATACATACATACATATATATATATATATATATATATATATATATATATATATATATATATATATATATATATATATATATATATATATATGTATGTATATATATACATATACATATATCTTTGTGTGTGTGCGTGTGTGGATGTGTGTGAGTGTGTATATGTTTGTATATCTGTGTGTAAATATATTTAAATATGAATTAGAAGCAGTGCTAGTATCGTAAATATTATCGAACACATATGCTCAGTGTAAGTACGTTGTTTGTTCGTCGGTAGGCTGCGTAATGTCGCGGTGGAGATGACTCTCTCAAAGTGTCGTGTGTTAAAACACCTGAAAGTCATGGACGAGCGAGGGAACTTGCTCCAAATCCCATCCAAGAACGATGGACATCGATGTTTCGCCATTTTTGTGGTTTATCAACGAACTGAATAGCATGTCCATGACTAAATACAGAATAGTGTGTATGTGTTTCATCAGCAATGTTTACAAAACCAGCACTGCTTCTAATATTCACTATTAGAAGCCGAGCATTTCTGCAGAACAGCGTTTCTTACCTATTCTCATATGCAACTGTCTTAACGCTATGATATGTAACCTCAATATTTTTTTTTATCTTAGAGCTTGTGTAGTGCCTCAAAAAGAACCTCATACTTAAGACCTATATTTGTTTAACTTCGAATATTCTTAACTATGCATTCTATCACTTTAGATACACAATCAGGCACTTCAAAATACCAGCTAATCAAAATATATGTTAGCTAAAATGCCTGCAATTCACCAACAGCAAGATCAAAGTGAGAATCTAACTCATACTCATTCATAATCATAGAATATGGGCTGCGCTGTAGTAAGGAGGACCATTCTAGTACAGTATTACTTACAAATTCAATTTAACTGGGCATTGCATACTCCATTCAAGTCTCGCAGAAATTATTAACACCTGTTAGGAGTATTACCTATGTTATAGTGCTACAAATAATATTCTGTCAAAAACGGTAACCAATGACTGCAATGACCAGTATTGTTAGGGAATTTGAAGGTGTTGAACATATCCGTTTACGGAAAACATTAAATAAAGATTTAAAAGCTGCTTTTCAAGAATTAGTCTTTATGCTCGAAGAAATCGCCTTGGTTCGTTCCTAAGTGTTTTACTGTCCAGATGAAATATGTTTATAAATGTAATCAATATATAAACGCTATATGTTAATTATGATTGATTTCAGAGCAATATAAGAATTACGTTCAGCTATCAGTGTATATTCTTTCAGAGTATAACATCTAGAGATAAGAGTGGAGCATGGAGATTCTTAGAATTAACAACAACATATATTTTACTATTTACAATTTAAGTTATGTAAATGAGAAGGAAAATATATGACGCAATATCTGGCTTATATAAATTTGGAATTATTCCACGAAAAATGATTTCAAATAGATTTCTATATGAATTTAATGAAATTGTGTAATCGTAGAATTTCATTTAATTGGAAGCAAGCGATTGCGTATTAACCTACTTTCTATATCACACTGGCTTGCCTAAACGAATCCATCATTCAGACAAAATTGTATATGTAATAATCTGTTAATATCAGTGTTTACATGCGTGTTTGTATTTCGGTATTTCTCTTTCTATGTGTGTATATGTGTGTCTATGTGTTGTTTGTATGTATGTGCGTGTGTATGTGTGTGCCTGTGTTTGCCATGAAAGAAGAGAAAGAGAGAGAGAGATTATGTATGTGCATGTGTGATTCTTCTTTTGTTGTACAGACGTTACAGTACGCTTGTGTTTGTTCATACTTGCTGCAGACCTTTTAGTATTTAATGTATTACATTAAGCGATATATTACTTATTGATAATTATTGCTATTGTGAATTCCCATAAGTTTAACTCTTCTGGTTACATATATCAGAGAATTGTTAATACTTTTCTGCCGAGTTCAACGTACATTTCAGCTCTATATAAATATATGGTTATCTGTACATAATGCATGCTACTACTTACATATTCGGGTAGAGTATATGTATCTGTGCATATTAAATATGTTCCGCACGCCACATGTTGTGTTTTGACGCTTTCTGTTTGTTGAGTTTTTCTCTTCCACTTTTGATATGTGTGTGTGTGTGTAGGTATGTCAGTTTGTAATGTATGTATATCTATGTGTGTCAGTATGTAATGTATGTATATCTATCTGTGTCAGTATGTAATGTATGTATATATATGTGTGTCAGTATGTAATGTATGTATATCTATTTGTGTCAGTATGCAATGTATGTATATCTATGTGTGTCAGTATGTAATGTATGTATATCTATGTGTGTCAGTATGTAATGTATGTATATCTATGTGTGTCAGTATGTAATGTATGTATATCTATGTGTGTCAGTATGTAATGCGTGTATATCTATGTGTGTGCATATGTATATCGAACTCTGTGTCTTACTGCCCCATATTCTGATTTTATCTGTAAAGTTCTTTTCAGCCGGCTTTTTCTTTTCTTCATTTTGAAAATACTGGCTTCTTCAGGTTGTGACTTCTGGACACTTATGAACATAACCGGATAGGAGTGTTCCACTTTGCAAAGCAGTTATCCACAGATATCTGCTTTCTCGTTCATTTTATAAGACATGTTAATATTGACAAGATATAACCTCTATAACTGTTATCAAGTTTTCTGTCCTATCTAACAACGTCAGGTGTGTTAGGTGTGTTAGGCATTTTTTTAGAAGTTTAACGTGAATGCTGCGCCAAATCTCCATGTCCTAATATGCATGTATTCCATTGCAGAGGCGCAGACATGTACGCAATATGGTCATTATATATATTTTCACCTATATCATGTCGTATCTCGGTAATATTTTTGGACATAGTTAGCCCATTCTTTTTAAATGCCTTCACTCTTCCATCTGTCCATGAGATATTTCGTAGCTTTTTCTTGGATTGCAACTGCATAGCTTTCAAGAAATAATGTGATATCGGGGTCAGAATTCCATGATTCGGATCTCCTGATGTTATCACGTATTTCTAGCTTGCGGAAGACAAACCCACGCGCATCATTCTTGCCTTATATGGAGCTTTTCTCTTCAAGGTGTTAGTGAGACATATGAAGACTGCCCCGCATGTCACCCGGAAATGAGAGTTTTTTTCGGTACTTTGCTGATCCTCAGGATGTTGTACAGCAAAAATGATGTTCTACCTCATCTGTCACTAAAAAGAATTCCTTTAGTTTATCATTCAGAACAGTATGTAAATTTGCAGATTGTATGTACCATTGGTTCTTATCTCTTAAATAGGAACTTTCCTCTCGTACAAATCTATTACATCTGGAATCAATCTATCCCATTTCTGCAAAGATTAATTAAGATTTCTTGACTCGTAGTCCTTGTCACATAGCTCCAGAGGAAGCACCAGGATTATTTTTGCTAGACTACATTTTATCAAGGATCTACTCATCGGGATTGAAACTGAAATCAAACAACGGTAATCACAATTTTTCTAATATGCTTTTCATATCAGTTCCTTATTACTTTGATTAGTGCCATGCTCCAGCAATACATCTTGAATATCTCTACTCGTATCTTTTGCCCGTAGACATGAACAAGCAAATATTCCCCTCTGAATACAAAGTACTTTCCTTTCGAGAACACGAATACAACATATTCACTCAAACTAAATAAAAGAAAAAAACTTGCCTTTCGAAATCAGGATAAGCTGCATCAAGAATTACAACAATAATGTAGATGCAATGATTCATCAGCCGATTATGCGTATTAGCTAACGTTGATTTAACTAATACACTATAAATTTTTTGAGGTGTCATATTTAGATACCATAGCGCCTATTATGAATTAATTTGTATTAAGGATCTATGAAGTATCACGAAGAAAGTTATACCATCCTAGAGAGATTTGACTTCAAATAAATAAGTGTTTTTGTCAAGTTATCGTCAAAACTATATGAGTAAAAATCGTGTGTACATGAATATTACATATACACAAATATATGCGTATATGTGATTCATTATTTATGTTCGAAAAATTTCAAATGTAGTCGGTCATGATTGTAATGACGATAAAGATGCTGTTACTGTTACCGAGTTGACTTTGTTTTTGTAGTGATTAAATTCAAATCCATAAATTAATTCTACAAGCAATTTAAATCCGTAAAAGTTCTTCAGCCATCACACGAATATTTCTAAGTTCAAATGGATTTCTTTTTCGTTCTTTGATTTATTTCATTTGTTTCTGATTCTATTCACTCTCTAGCTTCAGAAAATAAATTTATCGTTTATTTGTTTCAGTGTAGTTTTTCGTAATTATTTAATCCAAATATTCACTAACATTTAAGCGAATTAATTCTATTCATTCCTTTTTTGTACTTCAATTATTTTAAATCTTTCGTACGTATTTGTGCTAAACCTATTGTTTTCTCCAATTTAATCAGAATGATAGAGCTGAAGAACTAGAACAAAATTCTGATATTTGATTTGAATGCGCAAAATCATTTACAACTAATAGAAATTTGTTTTCCTTTATTTATCCAAATTTCTTTAAAATCATATGATTGTTTTCCTTCATTTTTCGTTTATTCTCCTTGTTCACATTCCTAAGAACACTCATTACCATGAAATTATAATTAATCTATGTTTTTCATTTTATTTTTTCGATATACGTTTTTTCTTATTTTATGTGATAATATAGAAGCCCTTCTATTTCTAATTACGTGATGATCGTTTATTTTGTCGAATTATAATTGGTTTCCTTCTTGTTAACGCGTTTCCACGCATTTTCTCTACTTCTCTTTTTGATATCTCATTTTCCCTATCTCTCACTTTTATTTATATCTTTCATTTATTTTCTCGTCTCCCCCTTTCACTTTCTTCATATCTCATTGTTTTCCGATAGTCAAGGCAGATAAAATCAGGATAATGTACAGATTTGAATAAGGAAAAGGTGTTTGGATTTTTCTTGAAAAGAAAACTCGTATAAATATTGTGCCACTTTGAACTATTAACTTGAAACGGTACAATTAAGAAACTGGTGAAGAAGAATAACTATAAATGATATTGTCCCAACAAATCATATTATAATTTGAAGCATATGATAAGACAACTAAACAAGGCGTTGGATTATTTCTTAATTCTATTTTATTTATTTACTTATTTATTGCTACAGTCCCTAATCTCAACACAGTTTGAGTTCGGATATATATACAGGGTAGGTGAAAAGTAAGTAGGCATTAAAAATTGGTAATAAAATCCATATTCCTTTCGCACATTTATTGAAACAAATGATACATGTTCTTTATTACATGGGAAAATGAATGCAAATCTTCATAGTTCAGCGTACGCATCGTTGGTGCCAACCAGTTTCCTCAAACGGCCAGGAATGAAATGAACAACCTTCTGAAGGACGTCGTCTGGTATATCATTGAGACACTTCTGAATCCGTGTCACCCAGCCCTCCAGCGTGCGAGGTTTTGTCTTGTACACCTCTTTTGTGTAACCCCAGAGGTAAAAATCACATGGAAGGAGATCTGGACTTATAGTTACCTTCCATTACCGTGTGAATTCGCACTGAACAGAGCCTTTATCTTTTTCTCACATCTCCAGTATTCTTTTCCTAGTTTTGTATTGCTTGAAAGAAAATCTTAGTTGTAGTTACTTTTATCAACTACTTTTCTTTTGTTTTCTGTCAATACTATGTACTTGTCATTTCGGGATAGGTAAACTGAAAATGTGTACCCTAAATTTGCAGCACTCTCTATACACAGCACCATACTTAAAAACAGAGAACGAAAAGGAACGATAAAAATAATCCAATAACAAGAATCGTTATAGTTCTGTGAATATATCATTAGCGATATTTCGCCTTGTTGTCTAAAGAGTTTATCTAAAATTGGACAAAACGTCGCTGGAAAAAAACCATCGGACAAAAAGATGTCGGACCAAAAAACGTGGACAAAAAGACGCTTGACGAAGTGACGTCAGATGAAAAAGACATGGCACCCTTTGTTAATTGAAATATATTATAATCAGGTTCCTTTGTACAGCATGCCAGTATATAGATATTTATGTTAAATTACGTTAAGATGAAAGGAAAACTAAAAACTAATGCTACAGTTCGTTGTGTGCAATAATGCCTCAGTTTTTAAATCAACTCAATCATTTCATAAATACACGATTTAATGACATTTTATAACGATTTCTGAATATTGCCACAGATACTTAAATTTAGGTTGAAAATGTTTTGCATGAGCACTTCTAATAAGATTTTCAACACATTCATCTATGTACATACATATTTACCACCATCCTGCAAAATTTTCTCTAATCATAAAAAAATTGCTGATACATTACCGTAGAGATTAATATCAAATTTCCGAAATGTACAGGCTTAGTTGACTTGTAAAAACCTCCGAAACTCATGGCTCCTGGTTCAATCTCATTGTGTGCATGTTGAGCAACTATCTGCTACTATAACCTCTGGTTAGTCGACGTCTTCTTGATGCATTTGTAGACGGAAACTGAGAAAAGCTCATTGTGGATTAGTTGAGTGTATGTGTGTATATGTGTGTGTGTGTATGTGTGTGAGAGAGAGAGAGAGTGAGAGAGCGTGTGTGTTTTTGTTGTTGACACCACAACCGCTTGACAACCTGCGTTGGTCTGTATATGTCCCAATAGCCTAGTGGTTCGACAAATGATTTCGATAGAATAAGTACCAAGTCTTAAACAATCACTGGTGTCCATCGATTCAACTTAAAATCCAACGCGGTCCCACAGCATTGTCGCCGTCTAATGACTGAATCAAGTAAAAGATAAAAGAAATATTTTATTAAACTTCATATGTATTTAACTTACCCTGAGCCTGTCGCCTTGCTCGTATTTGGTAACAAACATCAGAAGGAAAATTAACCGTGATTGGCAATGGAAAGGGCCCAGTGCATCATTTAAACTGAGGGCTGTCCAGTCTCTGGAATTTTTTTCGGATTGAATATTTTAATGGAATACATTTGTAAATAAACTAATAAATCCTTGTTTCTGCTACGATAGAAACGATATAAATTATATGAATTAAATATTGATCTACCTCCGTATTTTCAGTTTGCCTACTAGCATAATCGATTATTATTTATTCTATTTGTTATGGAATAATGACAAAAATAGTTCTCTGAAAAATAAAACATTAATGTTTTTTTGAAAAATGGGGGAAAACCACAATCTGCAACGTTACAAGATTATCAATAAGAAATAATATTATCAAAATCTTTTTAGTCTGAATGAACAATAAAAAGACATTATTTGTTGTTTCAGAATAATTTCATTCAGGCTAGCATATTAATATACATCAAGAGCGTACAACGAACAATCAATGCAAAATAACATTTAAATTTTGTTTTCACTTATACTGATAAGAGATAACATTGAGAGAAGCAAGAAAAGTGTAAGCAAACATCCATATTGCTATTCATAAACATATGTTTAGAAAGTAATTATCCTACAGTGTTGCTTAATTTCTGTTTACATTGTATTGTATGGCTTAGACATACAAAAACTTCGGCAAACGCATCGAAACATAAACGTCATTTGGATGAGAGCTCATTTCTGTTATACCTGTCCAATTTCTTCGTAAGTATAATAATACATTGAAAATAATTGACAAAGACTAAACCTTATTATAGTCATACAGACTTTTAAAAGCCGTCTTCCTTGCAGATCATAATTCTCATTTTCAACAGAGTTAATCTTCATTAAAGACAACTCATTAATAATTGACAAACTAAAACCATTTATCATACACTGGTGTAGAATTCTTCAGAATCAGAATTACATCGTGATCCTTTTAAACTAATATCCTATAAGTAAAATGCATTTTCATTTATCTAACTCCAATTGAAGAAATAACACCAAACACTCGTTTTCTTTCACTTAATTATCAAAACCTCTTTTCTAATGTCTAATAAATGCTCTTTATTATATATTTCCATTGAAATCGTTATTTTACTTGCTAACGCCTGATGTAGTTTTCTATTTTCACTTTTTATTGATAGAAAATAATACTTAAGTTTCTATCCCTTAATGTTCATTGTATAATTATGTCATTAATCTTCATATTGTAATTAAATGAACCGGTAACTGGATTCTTTAATTTAAAACACGTCTCTCCTATCTATGACACATTTACTGTAGTGTCTCTTCATTATTCTGTCTCCCTTTTCGTTTTACACCTATTCACATATACACAGACGGTCATGCACGCAGATGCAACATACACGTTTAAATATACAATCATGCATATATGATGATGATGATGATGATGATGGTGGTGGTGGTGGTGGTGGTGGTGGCGGTGGTGATGATGATGACTTGTTTATTAACCAGAAAGGGTTTACACTAATAAGAACATTAAAGATAGCACAAGACAAAACATTGAACATGTGTGTGTTTGTGCGTGCGATGGCGTTAAGTTATTGTGAGGGCTTTGCGTGTAAATACCTTTAACAAAAATAAGTAGTAATAACATTTTAACAATGAGTATTCCTCAATAGGGAGGAGATGTTCGAGTACTGCTCATGGAAAAAACACCATAAAACCACTGGTATCCTAATTTCTGGAGCAGACACCTTCTCGCCGTTCCTTATCTCCGATTTCCAAGCATATGCTGAAGGAAGCCCGTTCATCCGCACCATGTTCGCTACTCTCATTCACCTTTCAACAAAATGACTGGAAGGTAACAGTTCCCATTCCAACCTTATTTTCCTCTTTAAGTGAAACTTGAAGATGTTCTTGAGGGATTGACCATAGAGGGAAGTGTTTATCTTCAACTTCTTCAATTTTGTCCGCCATACAGGCACTTTCGGTGCACCAAAAGGTATATAAAAACAGCCTGCCCTTCAGAGTTAAAGGAAGACAGAAGGACGATCTTCACTACGGATTCAGTTGATAGCCAAATCCGTTCCACATATCAGCAGATATTCGACATAAACCCACATGTGAGCTATGCACAGGCACTGGAAAAGTGTATGCAGGAGTGTTTTGTTTTACTGTGCACGTCTTGGAATGCTCTGTTGAGGGTACACCCGTACCTGTAGAGTTTATCACGAACAAGCAAAGCATACCGGCAGCACTGCCTGGCCAGGGATTTCTAAATGTAATAAAATATACACAGCCTTGGTTTGTTATCTCATTACGAAAAGTAAATCCTTATATACACACGCTGATATATGGCCTACGTTGGAACCCTTGTTCGCATAATCACCGAACCTGGAGCTTAACTATGATCTATTCATAGCACTTACTCAGCATTACCTGAAACTCTGCGTCTCATTGATACCACTACTACTCATAACCTATATGTATATATATATATATATATATATATATATATATATATATATATATATATATATATATATATATATATATATATACACCCATATATACATATCTGTGAGTGTGTCTTTGTGTATGTGTTTGTCCCCCATCCGCGATTGAAAACTAGTGTTGGTGTCAGTTTTAACTTAGCGGTTAGGAAAAAGGGAATGAAAGAATATGTACCAGGTTTTAAGGGGAAAAAGTAATAGGGTTGATTCGTTCGACTAAAATGACTAAATTCCTTCAAGGCAGTGATCCGTCATCGCCGAAGTCTAATAAATAAAACTAGTAAAAGATAAAACATAAAATATAATACCCTTGAGCTGAATCCGGTCAGAGGCCCTTCCAATTTGGCATTCTTCCTAACACTTTACTCATTAATGCGCTAGTTAGTTTTAGATTTGGCTGCTTCTCACAAACTAGTTCTTCATTGACTTTCTTTAACCATGATGCATCCGAGTTATGATTAACTGGCTTATTACAAATATTACTCCATAACGTAGCTTCTTCTGCATAAGGCTTCTCATAAAATCTCCTCTGATACGTCTCAAGCAGTCTGTTCTGTTGATACTGATGTTTTTTTTTATTTTCTGATATCTGGAAAGCGTACCTCCTATTGCTATAAGAAGGAACAATGTTGGAGAAAGGGTGCATGATACTGTGTGGGTCTAAAAAGTAACTATTCACTGTGACCAGTAAGCAAATATCACTGTGCATTATGTTTAACCAACCGCGGAAGATTGGATCAAAACCGGCTGTCATGAGAACAACCTACAAGTTTTGGTGGTGATACCTATCTAAAAGATACACTTCATCTTACCGGATGAGGGCCCCCTTTTAAATTATATTCTATACCCACTTAACAATGCATCACATGAACAGGGATTGTTGTGGATAGACCTGATCAGTCAGGCGAATTTTTGTGCAACACCTATCAGACCATTGACTACAAGTGTCAAATCGTTGGATAATAAAACTTAGAAATTATTGCCAATGCTTAGAAAACTACGTTTAAAAGATTTCTGAAAATAATAGCCTTTGTTTGGCTCCTATTTCAATAACATCACAGCACTTCAACTCGGAGATCAAGGAATTACCCTGCATCTTCTGCCAGTTATAGTAGACATCCATCAAGAGTTCTTCTAGACAAGTCTGACAAATGAATGTAAGGCTCATAGAATTAAACATGTGTTTTCTGTGCATTTTTTCTTCGTAATTCCTTTATTCAAATTCAAACTTCTAATCCCACCTCATAATACCATTTGAATTCTAAAAATTCCAGCTATTCTTTCACGGGAATCCGCTGTAAATTGGTAATGATTGGCAAGAGATGCGTGTTACGAATAGATGCACGTTTGACTACATACGCAAAGGATTACTTGTAAGAAATAACAGCTTGACATTATTGTCTAAATCGCAAAGAATATATCGGAAAGAGGTTTGTGGAGTTGTTTGTAGATGAAATTATTGGCTACTAAGATAGGATTCCTCGGCAAAAAGAAGTAAATAAGTAAATAAATAAAAATGATAATAGTTAACTAAGCAGTAAAAACTTCTTTTTCTCTCGATCCATAAACTACTAACGTTCTATGGAGAAAAGAAAAACACATTCCATAAATTTCTTCCAAATTGTAATTATTTTCATCTTCAAATACCTCTTGTCATAAAATAATGTTTGATTAATAAGTCGCAATTTATATGACGCTGACAATTTCAGAAGTCAATAAAATAGTGCTATATATGATTACCGCAGACTAGAAATTGAAAGAGCTTCGCAACAAGTGAAAGAAAAAATGTAAACTCGACCCCTGTGTTTCACTGGTACTTAATTTATCGACCTCGAAAAAATGAAAGGCAAATTCAACCGAGGCGGAATATGAACTCCGAACGTCAAGAAGGACGATATACCACTAAGCATTTCGACAGGCGTGCTGACGATTTTGCAAGCTCACTACCTTAACAAAAATGATAATAATCATAATAATAATAATAATAATAGTTTCAGATTTTGGCAAAAGGCCAGCAAGTTTGGGGGTGGGGGATTCTGCCAGCTCGCCACCTTAATAATAATAGTAATAATAATAATAATAATAATTATAGTAATAATAATAATAATAATAATAATAATAATAATAATAATAATAATAATAATAATAATAATAATAATAAGAGTATCCCAACAGGCATGATAGAGCTGCACAATATATTCACTGGGTAATATGCAAAAACCTGGACTTGCCCCATGATAAAAACTGGTGGGAACACAAACCACCCCCAGTACTTGAAAATGATCACATTGCACTCCTCTGGAACTTCACCATTCAAACTGACAGAAAGATAGGCGCAAGTAGGCATGACATCATACTGAAAGACTTCAGACAAAAATCATGCCTCCTCATTGATATGACTGTCCCAATCGATATAAACGTATCTGTCAAGACCTACCAAAAACTGAGCAAATATAAAGATCTTGAAATAGAACTTAGCAAAATGTGGAATCTGAAGACGAAAACAATACCTATTGTCATAGGTGCCCTGGGAATGACAGCGAAACGGGCTGATTACTACCTAGATCAGATTCTAGGAAACCCCAAAATGGCTGAAGTTCAAAAGATAGTGCTCATGGGAACTGCCCATATCCTACGTAAAATACTGTCTATGTGATCTCAAATTTTAAAGCAAACATATAATTTTCTTATGGTTTCTTAAACATTCACTTGAACAAGACTGTACAAATCCAAATATATGGTACCCTAGACATAACACCTACATGAACTTCTAACTTGTTGTCTCTTGAGGTCTCTGGGTGAGACTTGGATCCAACATGTACAAATGCAAAACAAAAGTCAAACATAAAATAATAATAATAATAATAATAATAATAATAATAATAATAATAATAATAATAATAATAAGAGTAGTAATAATAAAAAATGATGATGATGATGATGATGATGAGAATAATATAAGTAATTGAAGAGTTGAAACAGCGTATCCAAGCAGTAGCAAGCAAGCTCTCCAGATATCACAAAGGAATAGATCAGTATCAACAAAAATAGATTAATTGAGACCAGAGGAGATTTTATAAGCAAATAAATAATTTTAAACGAAGCACTGGAAATGAGAAACCTAATGCAGAAGAAGCTAGAAAGTTCTGGGGTAGTATTTGGAATAAGACAGTCAATCATAATGGAGATGCAGTATGGTTAAAGAAATTCAAGGTAGAAGTAGTGAGTTAGATCTAAGATTAACTAGTGCATTAATGAGTAAAGTGTTCGGAAAAATGACGCATTGGAATGGCCCAGGACCAGCTAACAAATATATACCAATCACCTACTTACCCACGTAAACAAGAATGCTTTCAGAAAGCATTTACGAGCAACTTGACAACCAGAACTTACAATGAGAAGAACAGAAGGGTTGCAGGAAGAAAGCTAGAGGAAAACATGAGCTATTACGTATAGACAAAGCAGTTCTAAATGGAGCAAAAGTTAGACAGAAAGATCTAACAACATCATGGATATATTATAGGAAATCCTATGACATGATCCCACACTCATGGATAGGTGAAAGTGTAAGTATATTCAGTATAATAGACAACATAAGAGTATTAATTAGCTTTAGCATGAAGAAATGGAAAGTAGATCTCTACACAGGTGATAAAGTCTTAGGGAAAGTTAATATCAAAAGAGAAATTTTCCAGGAGGACTCATTGCCCCCTTTAATATTTGTCTTATGTTTGATCCCTCTCAGTTTAGTATTAAGGAAGACAAAATCAGGGTTTCAATTCAGAAATAACCATTTGCTCTACATGGATGATCTGCAGCTGTTTAGTAAGAATGAAAAAAAAAAAAAGATACATTCCTTAATACAGATTGTAAGATTCTTCTGCATGAAATTTGTCACAGATCTGTGTGCAATATTAGTCACGAAAAGGAGCCATGTAGTCAACAACGAAGGCATCTAATTATCAGATGGCTAGGCACTAAAATCATTGAAAGGAGGAGAGAGCTATATGTATCTAGGAGTATTAGAATCTGACAGAGATGATAACGAAAATGGGGCAGAAGTATATCAGAAGGCGGCGGAAGTTAATGTTGTTAAAGTTAAATGTTCCGAATCTAGTGAAGGCCGGGCAGTATCATTACTCAGCAGCTGTTGTAGGTTGAACAAATATTGAATTAGCAAAGCAAGAAAGAAGAACTAGGAAGGAACTCAATATAAATGGAGGACTCCATCCAAAGACAGGAGTAGCAAATTATGCCTTCATAGAAAGGAAGGTGGAAGAGATTTAATATCGGTAGAAGATTGCATGGAGTTAACTAGAGTAGATATAGACTCCTATATCGATAATAGAGAAAAAACTTTATTAGAAGTTGCTAGAATCACCGAAATTCACAGTAGAAGGCATTGCACGGTAGATTCCCAAGGATAGTTAGAGCAAATAGTTGTAGTGAGACATGGTTATGGTTGCAGAAAAGAAAGCTGAAGAAGGAGACAGGAAGTTTGTTTGGATTTTTGCTAGTAACTGCACAAGATCAACCATTAAGAACTAATTGGATAAAAGCCAAGATAGACAAAAATCAAGTTGATTCCCATGAACCAAGTAAAGTACTAGAAAGTAAGAAATATAAGATGCTGTGGTACTTTGATATTTAGACTGACAGAGTAATAGAAGCTAGAAGGCCTGATTTGGTAGTAGTAGTAGTAGTAGTAGTAGTAGTAGTAGTAGTAGTAGTAGTAGTAGTAGATAAAGAGAATAGAAAATGCCTGATAATTGACTTTACGGTCTCAAATGATGAAAACATTAATATGAGTGGTATAGAAAATATAGCAAAATACCAGGACCTAGGTACTGAATTACAGAGATTATGGAAAACGCGGGTAAAATATATCCCAGTAGTTATACACTGAACCGCAAAAGAAACGCGACTTTTTCAAATGTCATTTTTTATATGGTAAATTCTGAAAATTTATTTCGGGGATGTAAGTGTAAACATTCCAAGAAATGCTGATTTATCGTTGAGATCCAAATTGCAGATAGCCTTTCAACTTTCCCTGAACCAAGACGCCAACACGCAGCGCTAAAACGCACCTACGTTGAATTCTGTGGATGGCAGCCGCAAGCAATTGTCATAAAAACCAAAATGCTCGTGCATCTCATGGAGAGTATGGTATAAAAATCAACTTGAACCGCCTTCTTGACCTTCATAATTTGGACGCATCAAGTATGACCCGATTGTCAGCAGTTCAGAGAGAACAAGCTACCGGCCGATTGAAAGCAGTGCAGCGTGGTCTGGTTGTTGCGAAAGCTAACAATGTCCCTGTCAGCACCATCTATTGCCTGGAAGAGCGATTCAACAACACCAACATGCAGGACCGTTTCATTTACCTGCAAAACGTCAGTGATCGTTTCAGGCCAGCCAGCATAACAGCTCGCTAGACCATTGGTGATGACACGGTACCACGTTGACTGGCCGCCAACAACCTGCGTTGACGCCATCCTGCTCGAAAGCCGGTCCTCACTGCTCGCCACAGTCAGGCATGACTACTGTGGGCTACTCAGCACTGCTATTTGTGACATCAACAATGGTAGTCAATAGTCTTCTCTGACGAGAGCCGGTTCTGAGTTTCCACCTCGGATGGCAGAGTGAGAGTATGACGTAGGAAGGGTGAACGCTACAGAGACGTATGTGTCATAGTGAGAGATGCTTGTGGTTGCCAAAGCATCATGGTTTGGAGTGCTATAGGGAATTGAGCCCCATGTGTTCCAAAATGTTGGTGCGGCCAGAGAGACCGGTATTACAGCGGAGCGCTACGTTGACCAGATCCTAAGACCTCACATCATGCCCTTCTTCACGCGTCACCATAGCCACGTGTTCAAGCAGGATAATGCTCCCTCCCATACAGCCAGGGTCACCATGGACTTCCTTCTTCAACAAAACATCAGAGCCACGCCGTGGCCGACTCTCAGCCCGGATTTAAACTCACACTTGTGGGATGAAATCCAGAGATGGCTGAACCAAGGTGTCCCAAGGCCGACAAATTGTGTGAAAATGGAGACAGCTTTACTTAGAGTGTGGGCACATGTGCAAATGGCCTTTGTGAACCGCCTCGTGCACTCCATTTACCAAGGGTGTATAGCCGTTTTGAACACTCAAGGAAGGCATACGCTGTATTGAATATGACACACCCTAAGATCACGATGTGCTGGATCCACCCACTACCAGAACACATGACAACGAGCGCATCCAAGAAATTTACGTGATTAGATTTATCAAAATGTATCTGTGACAATGAAATTTTAAAATATTTCATAGTCACATAAGTCTAGCATTTGTTTTGCGGTTCAGTGTAGGTGCATTGGGAACTATCCCTAAAGATTTGAACAGTTGGATAGAGGAAATACGTATAAAAAAAAGTTTAGTACAGCTCCAGAAAACTGTGTTATTAGAGAGAGCTAAGATACTTAGGACAGTTCATGATATCAAAGATTACTTGTTGTAGCCCGATGTTAGGATTCTTTTCTTTTCCAAAAATTTAATCTGTTGAGAGTATGTGATAATAATAATAATAATAATAATAATAATAATAATAATAATAATAATAATAATAATAATAATAATAATAATAATAATAATAATAATAATGCTATTATACCAATGTCTTGGTATAAAAGATGAGCTACAAGCTCATTATCACAGTTTTGCTTGTCAGTTCTTTCTCCTTAACCAGTTGAGCATGTCTCATAGTGGCTGAACAGAAGTAGTGGGGGAGCTTCATCGCCATGTAATGAGAGGTATTCTTTGGGGTTTGGATAATTCAGCTCTGGAAACTTGAGTATTTCATCCAACATCCTTAAACAACGCTTATTCAGGGACCTTTTGAGAGGATTGGACTACTTGACCTGAGGTCATGCGCTGTTTATCTTGATATGAGATCACCATGTCACGGACATACAGTTGTGATCCATATGCCTGGTGTATTCTTATCAGAAGGGTAGTCAGGATGGGTATACTGGGCTTCGTATATTTGACCCGTGTCACTTTGATAGGATTCACTTCTCTCTCACTCTATTGATAATAATAACAACAAAAATAACAATAATAATAATAATAATAATAATAATAATAATAATAATGAGACCATCGATCATGTTGTCTCCATGTGCAGTCTGCTTGCGCCTACAGAGTATCTCAACATACATGATAGAGCTGCACAATATATTCACTGGGTAATATGCAAAAACCTGGACTTGCCCCATGATAAAAACTGGTGGGAACACAAACCACCCCCAGTACTTGAAAATGATCACATTGCACTCCTCTGGAACTTCACCATTCAACTTGACAGAAAGATAGACGCAAATAGGCCAGACATCATACTGAAAGACTTCAGACAAAAATCATGCCTCCTCATTGATATGACTGTCCCAATTGATATAAACGTATCTGTCAAGACCTACCAAAAACTGAGCAAATATAAAGATCTTGAAATAGAAATTAGCAAAATGTGGAATCTGAAGACGAAAACAATACCTATTGTCATAGGTGCCCCGGGAATGACAGCGAAACGGGCTGATTACTACCTAGCTCAGATACCAGGAAACCCCAAAATGGCTGAAGTTCAAAAGATAGTGCTCATGGGAACTGCCCATATCCTACGTAAAATACTGTCTATGTGATCTCAAATTTTAAAGCAAACACATAATTTTCTTATGGTTTCTTAAACATTCACTTGAACAAAACTGTACCAATCCAAATATATGGTACCCTAGGCATAACACCTACATGAACTTCTAACTTGTTGTCTCTTGAGGTCTCTGGGTGAGACTTAGATCCAACTTGTACAAATGCAAAACAAAAGTCAAACATAAAATAATAATAATAATTATTATTATTATTATTTCTTTATTGCCCACAAGGGGCTAAACATAGAGGGGACAAACAAGGACAGACAAACAGATTAAGTCGATTACGTCGTTCCAGTGCGTAACTGGTACTTATTTAATCGACCCCGAAAGGATGAAAGGCAAAGTCGACCCTAGCAGAATTTGAACTCACAACGTAACGGCAGACGAAATACCGCTAAGCATTTCGTCCGGCGTGCTAACGATTCTACCAGCTCGCAACTCCTTGGTAACTCCAATCTCTGTGAGCTACAAAAGATAACCTTGAAGGGTACAGCCCATATACTACGGAGAACACTATCCATCTAAAATGGAATAAATGTGGTGATAATTTTTGCATGCATAGCAAAACAAAAGTGCCCTTGATACTGTTTGCCTCCGAAGGATACCCGGGACTAAGGCAGCTGAAATAAAGTTATAATGAAAGGAAACCATTAATGATAATAATAATAATAATAATAATAATAATAATAATAATAATAATAATAATAAGAAGAAGAAGAAGAAGAAGAAGAAGAAGAAGAAGAAGAAGAAGAAGAAGAAGAAGAAGAAGAATACGACGTCGACGAAGAAGAAGAAGAAGAAGAAGAAGAAGAAGAGGATGAGGCAGAAGAGGATGAGGAAGGAGAGGAAGGAGAGGAAGAAGAATTAAATCAGATTAGATTCATCTGAGTACAAAAGAACTACTGAGACAATAATGTATGAGGAAGGAAATCTGTAGAGGAAATTAGACATTTCTAAGCCGTTCCGAATATATAAAAAGAATTTACAAACATATGCGTTAGTTACATAAGATAAGCAAATATTCACTTCATTGAATGCTACGTGAGATGAACAGAGAAGAATGGCAGATACGATCACGAAGGCATGCAAAACATTTTGGAAAAAATTACAAATGACTATTTTTTGTATTCGTAAAAAAAAATAATAATGTCTATTGATAATATATCAAGTAATCAAATTTTCATAATGATAATGACGTGAAAATTAAGTTTAATAAACAACACAATAACGACAATGATATTTCTAATCATGTTATTGCCAATTTATTTTCCCGCTAAGTGTTCGTTAACCAAGGTGATTATTTATGAAACAGTATGGACGTTTGTCCAATTTCCAATACGGGAATCTTGTCACTTTGAGGCTACTTTGAAATATGAACAATTTCCATGTTGAGAGGTTTCCAGTGGATGTGTACAGGCTCAGATGTGGTTGTGAGGTGAGAAACTTACTTCCTAACCACATGGTCCCGGGTTCAGTGCCACTTTTGACACCTCGACAAAGTGTCTTCTACTATAGGGTCGGGCTGATCAATGCTTTGTGAGTAGATTTGGGAGACGAAAACTGAAAGAAGCCGGTCGCTGATATATACTGTTGTATTTCGGGATGGTCATTTGATTTTGCCAAAGAAACACACTAACACTATATTTTCTTTCCTCTCGTTTATTACGTTTCGTATTTTATTATTTCTCCATTGTCCATAAATCTTTCGTCACACATC